>NC_028647.1:1708708-1713408 GCF_001406875.1 Solanum pennellii
GGGTGTGGGGGATTGATAAATATTTTGAAAGCTTATGACCTTACATTGTCACATTCACCTAATTTGATTAAGGATTTTAGCATCAATATATACTAACCATTGTTTAAGTGCTAATTGTAACTTTGACCCCTTAATTATGACAAAAAGTTTAATTTTGATCATTGTGATATGTTATTAAGTATATTTAATCTTTAATTAGTTGAAATGTGCACTTTTAATTCCTTTACTAGTGAATATTCATAATTATCTCACCATTTCACAACTTAATTACTCATGTATAATAATAAGATTGTGTTGTTACTTTATATGTGCAAAAATAGCACAAATAGTATATACTTAATTCCCACATAAAATGATTAAAACAACTCATTTTAAATTTAAATAAAAGGTAAAATGTGTTATTAATATATATCACAGAGGAAAAAAAATAATCAAAATTACTAACATTTGAGGGACTAAAAGTGTTACTATCCCATTTTTTAAATTATACTTTTAATGTGTTTTAACATGTAATTTATCATAATTTTAGGTTATGAATTCCATTTATCAACTTCTTAGTATATACAAATAGTTACCTTAACCGCAAACACTTATTTAAAGAAAGAATAAATTGAAAGAGCTTAAATAGTAATATTTTCTGTCTCGCATAAAAAAGAAGTTAAGATTGTCATATAAAAATTTACGCAAGATAATTTTATCTGTGCGTAGAAATTAAACTTCAAAAATTAGTTAATCGTTTTTTTTTCTTTCTATATGATATAAGCAGACAGTTGTTCTCAAGGTTGGCATGTCATGCCAAGGCTGTGTTGGAGCTGTCAACAGAGTTTTGGGCAAAATGGAAGGTACATTTTTGTATATAATTGCACTTTTTTTTATCCGTTGTGAACTTGTTTAGCTTGACACGAAATTCGTTAACATCTGTAACATGTCACATATATATTAATGTCTATAAAATCATGTCATAAAGGGTAGACAGTGAATATTGCAATTAAATTGTTCTCTAATAGATGCGTCATTTTTTTAAAAAAAAAAACAGACTAAATAGAAATTTAGAGGTTTAATTTATCGATTTTAGGTGCTAGTCCTTTAGAGTTCCTCGATGTCTATCTTAATACAAATACAAAATTTAGATAAAATTGTTATTGAGTTCAGTTGAATTCATTCAGTAACACATTAGCCTATGAATGTTGTATAAATTGAAACAGAAAGAGTATTAATTTGACTCGAAACTTCTGTATGAATATATTGTAGGTGTTGAATCATTTGACATCGATATAAAGGAGCAAAAAGTGACGGTAAAAGGAAATGTGGAACCGGAAGCTGTTTTCCAAACGGTTTCAAAGACCGGAAAGAAGACATCGTATTGGGAAGAACCAGCACCAGCACCCGAAACAAAGCCCATGGAAGAAAAGCCCGTAGAAGAAAAGCCCACAGAAACACCAGCTGAGCCCGAACTAAAGCCCACAGAAGAAAAGCCTGCAGAAACTGTTGCTTAATTAATGGGCTGAAATTTATAGCATATGATTGTGATTTATTATTCAAGTTTTCTTGTATGACTAAAGCCAAAGTGTGATCTTAGCTGAAATAATTGTCTTGTTTGGTTTTCTTGTAATGTTTGCTATCAAATCATGTATCTTGTATTAATATATTTGTGGATGTTTTGGATCAACAAAAAGATTACAATTCGAAAATAATCGAAAATATGGATAATATCTTGATAAGTATAGGTATTTGAACATGAATTTGATTACATGCTGATATTTGGGTAAATGAGATAGTTTATTATCACATAAATATATATTATTCTATGTGATGATCTATTAGTGATTTACCGATCACTTTTATTCATCAAACCTGGTAGCTCGGTTGATTGACACTAATGTAAGCTGATTTTGCATATAAATTTTGGGGGTTCCTTATGAGCGTTGCCTATATAGCGTCAAATTCCCTTATTATTTGGGAGTAATGACTTCTCACGTTACAAATGTTACACCCCGACAGCTAGTAAAGCAAACCACCGGAACTTAAGTCTCGATTGTAGACCAAAAAAAAGGGGAAGAATCAAAGAGAACTTCTACTTATTTGCACTACTTGTCTTGTTATCAATAGTGTAGCCACATATAACTTAGGGTAGCCAGTCAGACAGCTTTTATAATGAGTATATGTATATAGGTTAATAATTTTTTTTTCATACATATATTGAATCTCGGACATTCTTAACAAAATTTTTGATTTCACAACTCCAGTAGTAGATAAAGCCACTAAATTTTAACAAGATGAAAGAGGAAAGTCAAACATGTATTTACAAATTAAGAAAGCTAACATAATGAGTTGACATATAACAAAAATATAACAAATAGGCCATGCACAAAGATATTGGCAACCAACTAATGAAATAAACAAGCTAATTCAATCTCCAAGTGGGATTTATTTTATCTTTTAACAAAATAGTAAGATGAGTCTCAATGAGAAGCTTTCATAACTACACAAATATTAAACGATAGATAAGACGATAGATTTTAGAAGTTTTACAGCCACACAGATGATGTGACGTGTTTAATATCATGACAAGGTTAAAAGATATTCATTTCTTTTTTTAAACTTTGTATAAATTCAAACTATGTCACGTAAATTTTAATTATAGCACAAGTGATTCTCAAGGAAATAGAATAGTTCACAAATCACATCACTAGTAAAAATTAAGAAAAAAAAAGAGTGTCAATCCTATTCATGGATGCCATAATGTAGTAGTTGTTGAGTTCTTCAAAGGTCAGATAAGCTCAAGAATACATCAACTATACACTTTGCTATTGTATAAACAATCATGTTTTTGTTCCTTCAAGAATTTCTCAAACTATAAATACTTCAATATGTTCCTAAAGTTATATCCATCAAAACCATAGTGTCTTTTGAGTCTCAAAAAAATTAAAAAAAATGGATTCCAAAGGCATCAATCTTGCACTTTTTGTTTGTCTCATTTTATCATTTTCATCGTCTATTCTTGCTTATCGAACACCATATTGGCCATCGATTAAAGTAGGTTACTATCGATATACTTGTCCCTATGCAGAACACATTGTTCAGCATTTTGTAAACAGAGCCGTGTCTCGTAATCCAGGCATTGCTGCTGGACTTATCAGGTTACATTTCCACGATTGCTTTGTCAGAGTACGTATAAATTTAATGCTTGCATTTTTATTTTATTAATTTGATGATTACATTATGTTCTTATAACGGTTTAACCTGTCCTGTACTTTAATTAGGGGTGTGATGCATCCGTGTTATTGGATGGACCAAACTCCGAGAAGGAAGGTATTCCAAACAAGAACAGTTTACGAGGTTTTGAGGTGATTGATGCTGCAAAAGCTGCACTTGAGGCTGCATGCCCTGGAGTTGTTTCGTGTGCAGACATACTTGCATTTGCTGCTCGGGACAGTTCTTACAAAGTTGGGAGAATATATTATGATGTCCAAGCAGGACGTCGTGATGGTCGTGTTTCTATTGATTCTGAAACATTGACTAATCTTCCTTCTCCTTTCGTCAATGCCACCGAACTCATCAAGAGTTTTGCAAGCAAAGGTATGTCCGTTGATGAAATGGTGACCCTTTCTGGTGCGCATTCCATTGGCATTGCACATTGCGGTGTATTTGCTAGCCGTTTGTATCCTCAAAACAATCAACAAAGTCTTCCAATTGATCCTGAATACGCGGACTTCTTGAAGTCTATTTGTCCACCAGAAGCACTTACAAATGGGACGGGAGCTGCTAATCCCGCGAACCTTGATCCCCTGACACCAATCAGGTTGGATAACAGATATTACTTGGCTTTAAAGAGTCAAAAGGGACTTATGATTTCAGATCAGGCGTTGATGGCAAACCCGAGAACAGCTAGAATGGTGAACTACAATGCTAGATTTGGTTCAATTTGGTCAAGGAAGTTTGCAGCTGCAATGATTCACATGGGTACTATAGATGTCCTGACAGGTCGAAACGGAGAGATCAGGAGGAACTGTCATTTCGTCAACTAACATATTTATCATTTGCCTTTGAGAAATTTTTCGGTATTATTTCAACTTCTCCATCCTATTCAAGCTGCAAGGATGGTTTAATGCTAGTCGAATTGTTTTTGCTTTTTTCTTCACATTGTTTGTTCAATTGAATTGTATTTCATTTTCCCCGCCAATGTTTGCCTAATTAATGATTGAAATATATTTTTTTCAATAATTTTATAAATGATTCATGAAGTTCATATGTGTTATTCGAAAAAAAAAAGCAGAACAGGTAGAGTTTATATGATTGGCTACAACCACAAACATAAGATGACTAGTAAAATGGTAGCTACTCTTGTAAATCATGTATTGAAACCAGGGCGTCTAACCTGGTTCAACAACTTAGAGGTTTTCTTATTGTCATACTTCTTAAAACAGTTTAAAGTATTGATGGTTTGTGTCGATCCAACTAGTGTCAAGGAACAGAATATGTTTACGTGGAAACCTTCTTACTCAAAGAAGGAAAGAGTCATGAACTATCGTAGTATTTAACTAACAACTCCATTAACACGAGCCAAGATTCAGTTTTTACAACCTTAATCGGTATCAAGTCCTTTTAGTAAGTTTGTCAATCATCAAAATCATCATTACTACATTACAACAAGTATGTTTGTATCAAAAGATCAATTGAAAGGCTACAAGCTTCCATTA
>NC_028647.1:1723408-1832244 GCF_001406875.1 Solanum pennellii
CGTGATGAAGATGCAATGGTTGTTGAAGTTCAACCTCCTTGGAAGATGTATTTTGATGGGGCCTCACATCATGAAGAAGTCGGTGCTGTAGTGATATTTGTCACTTATCAAGAGGAGGTCTTGCCATATTATTCCACCTAAACACAATGTTACTCTAATAATGTTGCACAATATCAAGCCTTAACACTCAGGCTTGAAATTGCGGTTGATTTGAAACAATTGCCATTACATGTTTTTTGGAGACTCTGATTTAGTGATCAATAAAAATTGTTGGGTAGTTATGAAGTGAAAAGTTATTATTGCGCCTCTATAATGACTGTGCATAAAAATTGATTAGATGGCTTGGAGATGTAACTCTTCAACATGTTCCAAGAAAGGAGAATAAGAAAGTTGATGCCTTAGCTGCTTTGACTTCAACATTGACTCTGCTTGGCCATGCCCAAATAACTATATGCCAAAAATGGATAGTAACACGAGTCTTGTAGTTGTTTAACAAGATAATATAGTCCAATGGAGATATTCCTTGATTGCTAAATTGTGCTACATATACTTCCAGAAGATCCAAAGAGAAAGACTGAAATCCATCGTCATGATCCTCAGTTTCATTACTATAAAGATACTCTATATCGAAGATCATTTGAGGGGATTCTCATGCGTTGTTTGAGAGAAGAAGAAGCAAATCAAGCTATGCAAAAAGGTACATTATGGAGGATCGTATAAATTTGGGCCAAATTTGCATTTTCATATAAAAGAATGGGGTATTATTGGCCAACAGTGGTAAAAGATTGCTTGGATTATGCTCAAAGATGTCAATCATGCCAATTTCATGCAAACTTTATGCACCAACCTCCTGATGTATTACATCTGACTATTGAATCTTGGCCATTTGAGGTTTGGGAGCAAGACGTAGTTGGAACACTACTGAAATCTTTTGTGGCCACTTGTACATCCTTGCTGTGTCAGATTACTTCTCAAAACGGGCTGAGATTGTAGCCTCAAAGAATTAAAGAAGGAAAATATTGCAAAGTTCATTAAGGTGAATATCATCTATTTTTTTGGTATTCCTAATTATATACTAACTAGAAATGAAAAACCATTCGCTAATAAATTAATGGATAAGATATGCGACCTTTTTGGCTTCAAACAGTGTAATTCGTCAATGTATTATGCTACTGCAAATGGACTAGCTGAAGCATTTCACAAGACCCTGTGCAAATTGTTAAATAGGGTCGTCTCCAAATCTAAAAGAGATTGGCATAATAGAATGAAAGAAGCTCTTTTAGCATACCGAACGCAGCTGACTCAAGCAACTCCTTATTCTATTGTTTTTGGAACTGAAGCATTCCTTCCACTTGAATGACAAATTCCGTCATTTAGGATTTCCATTCAAGTGGTGCTTGCTGAAGAAGAAAATGCTTGTCTGCACCTTTAAGAGTTAGAACCTCTCGATGAGAAAAGGTTGGAAGCTCAACAAAATCTGGAATACTATTAAGCTCGTCTTTCTCGTGCTTACAATAAAAAGATTCACCTATGGTCCTTCCAAGTTGGTGATCAAGTCCTTGCATTTAGAAGGCCAATTATCATATCTCATAAATCGAAAAGCAAGTTCACCTCAATATGGGATAGACCATACGTCATCCATGAAGTTTATCAATTTTTCAGAGCTTACAAACTTGTGGATGCAGAAGGCTTGCGGATTGGTCCCATCAATGGAAAATTCTTGAAAAAGTACTATACTTGAAGTGACGTCATACTCGTGGCCCGCAGAGTATAAACTGTGTACGTCTTCCATAAACAAATGTTCGCTAGGTTGAAAATATCCAAAGAGGCGGCCTAGGAAAAAGTTAGGACACAAAATAATAATAATAATAATAATAATAATAATATTTCTTTCTTGAACTATAATATGACTTGATCCTCTTCACCGAGTACGTAGGTACTTAGAGTAATCACTCTAAGTTCAGACAAATGAATAAAACAATAAAATAAAATAGGTGGCATTGCGTTATCATCACACTAGCTCTTTAAATCATGTAGCTAGCACATGAGTTCAAACGTGTCACAAATTAACGAATTAGAAGATTATTGAGGTCCTCTATGCAACAAAAAAAAGAAGCTCGTAATAGAAACTCCTATGTCCAGTTATTGATTTTCTCCCGAAGTTGCTCAAAGAGGAATTTGAGCTGACTTTAAACAGCTACTGCGCTAGTCTGGAAATCTTTTGTCCATAATTTTTACATGTGTTCTACACCTATGAGTTATGTTTCCAATGGAACGAGAATCACATCATTTCAAGGCGTCTACGCCGAGTTATTGATTTTCTCTCCAAGTTGCTCAAAGCTGAAGAGTTGAGTGAGACAGAATTGAAGATAACTTTGAAAATATATTTGTACTACTATGGAAGAATTTTGGACGTGATTTTTACATATGATATACGTCTATGAGTTATGTTGCCAAAGAAACAAGAATCACGTCATTTTGAGATTCCTGCAAATCTGTACTAATCCGTAAATCCCATGGATGTGATTTTTATACAGATTGAAGATCTCGAAGTTATCTTTCAAACAAAAAAAGAAGTTCACTATCCTATGTTCCTACTCCACATTATGATTTTTCTTCCACATGTGCGCAAAGCATAAAATTCAAGCAAGCAGATTTTGAGCGAACTTCGAATACAAATAAGTACTAATCCGTAAATCCCATGGACATGATTTTAATATAGATTGAAGATATCGAAGTTACATTTCCAACAAAAAAGGAATATCATCGTTTCGATGCTCCTACTCCATATTATGAAATTTTTTCCACATGTGCGTAAAGCTAAAGAAAGCGAAAAATTTAACCATGCAAATTTTAAGGTGACTTGGAGAAAAATCTGTATTAATACGTACATCCTATGGAGTTTATTTTTATATAGATTGAAATTATCGACGTTATCTTTCAAACAAAAAAAGAATGTCATTATTTCGGCACTCCTACTCTACGTTATGAATTTTCTTCCTTGTGTGTGCAAAGCAGAAAAGTGAACGTTTTGTCGCTATCCTTATATAAACGCTAGCTTATGGAGTCTTTTATTAAATAAGGAAGGTGGCTCATAGAAAGAATCAATCAAATTCAAAATTCAAAACGAGGTGTGCAAAAAAAAGAAAAGAAAGTGATGTGTCTCACGGTTCCAATTGTACGAAGCTTCAAATCAGCATGGTGAAAATTATGGCATATACTCTCGTTCTTGTCATGATGAATAATGTGTCTCACGGTGCCAATTGAATGAAGATTCAAATCGACATGGTGAAAATTATTGCATATACTCTCAAACTTTTCATAATGAATGATGTGTAGACCGTGCTAATTGCACGAAGCTCAAATCGGCATGGTGAAAATTATGGCATATGCTCTATTGCTCGTCATGATGAAAGATGCGTCTCTTGGTGCCAATTGTACGAGGCTTCAAATAGGCATGATGACAAAAAAAGTCTCAGTAAATAAGAAAATCAGTAGGTGGCTCTTCGGTGAAGATGTAGAGAAGTGAACTCATGGATGTTGGCCCAAGTCAATTGGATCGCTAACTTCAAAAAAAATATCAATTTTGATGAATTCACAAGAAATTTGACTTTGATTTTTGGAATATTTTAGACTCAAGAGTCTATTTTCTATATCAAGTCACTCTCCAGTTGAGCTCTCCTACACCAAGATACAAACGTTTTGGTGAGACTCCACAATCTGCAAAACAATAATGATAGAATTGAAGACTAACTTCAAAACATTAGTTCTAGTCAGTCTATGAAAAATTTTACCTTGATTTTTTTTGATATGTTGTAGACTTTTATGTCTAGTTTCTATAGAAATAAGTCGCTCGTCATTCAGAATCTCCTACACCAAGATAGAGACGTTTTGGTGGGATTGCATAGATAGAGCTATGAACAAAAGACATATCTTAGCAAACTTAAAAAATAAATTACCAGATTCTAAAGGGTTTTCGTTTTGAATTTAAGATATGTGGTAGCCCTCTGAGCCTAGTTTCTGAAACATCAAACAAATCATGATTTCAATGTTTTTACAACAAGTTATGAACTTTCTACCGCATGCGTGCCATGGTGAAAAAAAAGTAACAAAAATTGAGGTTTTTATGCCTCAAATGGGCAATCAGTAATTGTAAGAGCATGTGTATTTATAGAAATAAAAAATACATAAATTGTATTCCTACAAATTATGGAAAATTATAATGATGGAAAGTATATTTCCTACAAATTATTAATATTATGATAAATTTACTTAGGAATTAAATTATGGAATTTTTTCATGGAAATCAAATTATGGAAATTCCTTAGAAACCAAATTGTGACAAGTTTTCATAAGATTCAAACTGTGAAATTCTTTTCAAATAATTTAAGTTATGGAGATAACATAGAAACAAAAATATGGTAAGATTTTCTCGGAAACTACACGGGGAGTAAAAAAAATGCCCCGAGGGACAATAGACTCGCTTAATGAGAATTTGAATTTCTTACATTTTATTCAAGTGATTAAACAAAGTTGAATAAAATAATCATTGGCAGGGCATTCAACCCAAAAAGCAACGCCTAAAATTTTTGTGGAAATCAAAGCTCTGTATCACCAAATCAAGATGGTAGACACAATCCTTGCTCATCGAATTGACGGTCATTTTATAGTTGATGATCCAAATAAAATTACCGAAGTATGAAGAAGTGTCATGCGATAAGTCTAATGATCTCTTACGAATTAGAGAATGTTGTCATGAAGACTCTAGTAAATGTTGTCCTTAACATATCGGCATAGTCATTTCTCATGAAGCTTCAAATGTTTCATTAAAGATCAACTAGGAAAAAAAATATTTGCTTCACAAATGCTTCAAGGCTTGTCTTTACAAGTTCAACAAATCGAGCACCCCAACAATCCTCGAAGCAGTGGGCATTTGTAGACAATGAAGTTTATTGATAAATCCATACTAAATTTGGATTAAATCTTAAATTCATGATACGTTGATCAAGTTAATTTACTAGTTAATAAAGTTGGATTTAATATTTAAGTCAAAATTATATGATTTAAATCAAATCCAAATTACATTTGCACCAAGTACATTAAGTTGACGAGATTGCCCAACTCATATTCTTAAGGACCATGGGTCAAAATTGCTCGGAATAAAATACCCTTAAAGCCCTAACTCAAGCTATATAAAGAACTTTTGTTCTGACCAAATGGGCATACACACATATACATACAACATGAATACATAATTGCTCTTCAGTGGTGGTTTGCACATCTTCCGCATACAAAGAAGTCTTCGTTCCAAGTGTTGACCCGCAAGCATTCCGCCAAATCAAGAACATCTGTGAAGAGAAGAATCAGGGGATTTCATATCTTTTTGAGATATTTTATAAAGAATGTAACCTTCGCATTAATTCAAATACAAATATTATTGTTTGATTGCTATTTTTTCCTTTCCTGTTTATTGTATTTCAGGATTGAAACTTTAGACATTTACAGCTTCAAAAGATAAATCTTTTATTAAATTTCAGAAAGTTTATGTCTTCTAACTTAAAGTTTATGTTGTCTACTATTCATATAAGCAATATATGCATTTGTTGTTCATAGTATTTTAACAGTTAATTATTTGTTATAATTTAGTTAACATCATACTTTATGCCTAGGATAAAATGGAGAATTTGGTCTTGAAGGTGTTGCTTTCCGCAGGGAAATTTAGCAGATTCCAATCACACCCAGTAACGATCTTATTAGTTGTCTCATGAATTTTATTTATTTATATCATTTTAATCCTTTTTTATTGCTTTCATACGGTGATTCATGATTTGTGAAAAATGAGTGACACACTTTTTGAAGTGATCAAATGAAATATGACCACAAGTTGCCCCCATTGATTATGTTTTGAACATTGTAACCATGTATTATCACGTTATTCTATCTTATTTAATATTACAATACTTTTTAATTCACTCCATAAAATTTTCTGTATCATATAAGGATGTCAATGTTGTGGGGTGGGAAGGAACGGTTGTTGGGCAAATCAGTATATCTGATAAAATTATAACCCGCCCTGTCCCACATAACATTAATTTTTGGTTTCAACACACCCCGCTTCTGTGAATTGATGGAGATTGAGAGCATGAAGAAGAAGAAGAAGTATATTCAAAGTAATCTGGAAACTTCCCAGTTTGAAGGTTACAATTGTATTGTGTAAAAACAGAAACCCCCTCTTCCTATACCTGCCTATCTATATATATATACATACATATAAGAAAATATAATAACAATTTTAACTAATTCCTAATTAACTTGTTTACTAATTACAATTATACCCTATTATTCAAGTAACACCTTCTTTAATACTCCCCCTCAAGTTTGAAGGCATGAACAAGTTCATTACTCCAAACTTGGATAACAAGTATTCATGTTGAAANCTAACTAACTTGTTTACTAATTACAATTATACCCTATTATTCAAGTAACACCTTCTTTAATACTCCCCCTCAAGTTTGAAGGCATGAACAAGTTCATTACTCCAAACTTGGATAACAAGTATTCATGTTGAGATTTTCCTAATCCTTTAGTTAGCATATCAGCTTCTTGATCCTTTGTATGTAGATACTTTGTTTCAACTAAACCTTGCTGAATCTTCTCACGTATGAAATGACAATCCAACTCAATGTGTTTTGTTCTTTCATGTAGCACTGGATTAGCAGCAATTTGTATTGCTGATTTACTATCACTGTAAACACTGACTGGAGTTTGAATCTTAGCTCCCAACTCTTTGAACAACTTAACTATCCATGTAATCTCAGCTATAGCACTGGCCATACTTCTATACTCAGCTTCAGCTGAGCTTCTGGAGACTGTGGCCTGTTTCTTTGACTTCCAAGAGATCAAAGATTCTCCCATCTTCACCATAAATCCTGAAACTGATCTTCTAGTGTGTAAACAAGCTCCCCAGTCTGCATCACAGTACACCTTTAACTGTTTGGAGCTTTTACTGGACAGTAATACTCCTTGTCCTGCTTGGTTTTTAATGTATCTTACAACTTTGAGTGCAGCATTTAAATGGGATTGTTTTGGCTGATGAAGAAATTGACTAAGTGTTTGTGTAGCAAAAGCAATATCTGGTCTTGTAACATTCAGATATAATAACTTGCCAACTAATCTTCTGTACATTGTTGCATCTTCCAGTAACTTGTCTTCTTTATTCTCTCCATTCACATCATCATACTCTTTAGTAGTTAGTTTAACATATGGATCTAGTGGTGTACTAACTGGTTTAGCAGCACCTAATCCTACTTCAGAAATGATTTCTAAAGTATACTTCCTTTGATGCATTACAATACCTTCTTGTGACCTGGCAAACTCAATTCCAAGAAAGTATCTTAGATCTCCCAAATCCTTCATCTTGAAAGTGTTCAGTAGTATTCTCTTTGTATCCTTTATTAATCTCAGATCATTACCAGTAATCATCATGTCATCTACATATACCAGAATTACCACCAAAGATGCACCAGTCCTTTTTGTAAACAATGAGTAGTCTAGATGACTTTGAACAAAACCAAGATTAATCAGTGCCTCTGTGAGTTTTACATTCCACTGTCTAGGTGCTTGTTTCAAACCATACAAAGATTTAATGAGCTTACACACTGGTTTCTCCCCCTGCACATTAAAGCCTTTAGGAGTTTGAAAACCTTGAGGTAGTGTCATATACACTTCTTCTAGCAGATCACCCTGAAGAAATGCATTTGAAACATCCATTTGATGAACATGCCATTTCTCAGTAGCTGCAAGTGCTAATACACTTCTGATAGTGACCATTTTTACTACTGGAGAGAAGGTTTCTTGATAATCAATACCTTCTCTTTGATTGAATCCTTTGGCAACTAATCGAGCTTTAAACTTATCCACTTCACCTGAGGCTAAATACTTGATCTTGAACACCCATTTGCACCCAATAGCCTTCTTTCCTGGAGGCAATGAAACAATAGTCCAGGTGTTGTTAGCATCCAAGGCTGCAATTTCAGAAGTCATAGCTTCTACCCACCTCTGATCAGAACATGCTTCTTCAAATGTTGATGGCTCAACATTATTCCCAAACTTAGACAGAAATGTTTGGTATGATGTAGGTAAGTGATCATAAGCAACATATTTATCAATAGAGTAGGCTGGCTTGTCTCTAGACTTAAGTTTTGCAGTAGCTACATAGTCTTTCATCCATAGAGGAGCTTTACTATTCCTTGTAGACCTTCTTTGTTCAGTAGTGGACACATCTACTGTAGACATATCAGGTCCATCCTCAGTTGTAGTTGCCTTTCTAGAATCAGTAACCACATCTGCTGAGAATGTGGTAGGAAATAATTGCCATGCTGTAGAAGATGGGATTGCAAAAGGAAATGTAGATTCTCTGAACAACACATCTCTGCTAAGAAAAAAATACTTGTTCTTCAGATCATATAGTATATACCCTTTAGTATTTTCACTATAACCCATATGAACAGCAACTACACTTCTTGGTTGGAACTTATCCTGAATATACATATTCTTGGCAAAACACAAGCAACCTAATACTCTCAAATGTTGAAGTGAAGGTTGTTGCTTATGAAACTTTTCATAAGGTGATTTACCATGTAACACTGGTGTAGGTAGTCTATTTATAATGTATGCAGCACTTAAGACACAGTGTCCCCAAAATTTTATTGGAATATGCCCTTGGAACTTTATTGCTCTAGCTACCTCCAAGATGTGTTTGTGTTTTCTCTCAGCTATGCCATTCTGTTGAGGTGTATGAATACAAGTTCTTTGATGTATAATCCCTAGACTGGTAAACAACTTGTTGCATTCAGCATTCACAAACTCTGAACCATTATCAGTTCTGATTACCTGAACTTTGGAATGAAACTGAGTTTGAACTAAACAAAAGAAGTTTTGTAGCACAACACAAACATCACTTTTCAACTTGATTAGAAATAACCACAGCATTCTTGTACAATCATCAACAATTGTTACAAAGAATCTATTACCATCATATGTAGCAGTATTGAATGGCCCCCATACATCAATATGTAGCAGTTGAAAAACTTGAGTAGACATAGAACTACTATGAACAAAAGGTAGTCTATGTTGTTTTGCTAGTGGACAGATTGTGCAAGTATTTATTTCCTTGGAACATTGAGTAACTGAGAACTTGAGAACTTGTGTTAAGACACTAGGTGAGGTGTGGCCTAATCTTTGGTGCCATAGTAGAACTTTTGAATCTGATATGGATGGGAAAGTTTGAGTTTCTTTATCCTCTTCTGCTGTGAAAGACTGACTTTCTGCTTTGCCTCTACTTACTTTGTGAATAGGTAGATGATAGAGACCTGCATTTTCTCTACCAATCCCCCTCACCTGCCCACTGTAGAGGTCCTGAAATATGACAAAGTCAGGAAAGAAGGAAACAACACAATTTAGATCCTTTGTAAGCTTTGAGACTGACAGCAGATTAAACTTGAAATCAGGAATTAATAGCACATTTTCTATAGTATCTTGTGAAGTCAAATGGCAAGATCCTGTGTGAGTAACTTTGACATTGTCTCCATTTGGCAAATATACTCTTCTAGGTCTATCTGACAATACTTGTTGTTGATAATCAAGTATAGTAGGTAAGGATGTCATATGATTAGTAGCCCCTGAATCAATAATCCACCCCTGTTGTTTATTCCCTACTGTAAGTGCAATGTCATTACCTGTTGAGGATGAATAATCCTGAACTAGATTAGCATTTCCAGCATTGTTAGACTGTGAACTTGATCCTTCTGCTCCTCCTTTAGAATTTGTATGTCCAAGCATTTGAAGTATCTGACTGTACTGATCTTGGATAACACTCATTCCTCTACTATAATCACTACTAGCTACCTTTCCATTGTGATCTTGACTATAAGAGTTGTTGTTTGATCTTTCCTCTCTATTAGAACTATACTCTTCAGTGTATTTTTGTTCTTGATCATTACTAACAGCATTATGAGCTGTATGAAACTGCCTTTTATCATTCTGATTTCTTCCCCTTCCATACATTGATCCTTTCTTCCTTCTTTCAAGACCAGGAGGATATCCATGAAGTTGAAAACAAACAGCTCGAGTATGTCCTGTTCTATTACAATAATCACAATACACATTTGGATCATAGCTAGGCCTTTCTTTAGGTAGAGATGAGTTTCTGGCAGTAAACATTGCATGCAATTCCACTTGCTCACTACTAGTGGTTTGGGTGATTTTACGTTGGCTTTCTCTTTCAATCAACATTGAGTAAGCCTTATTCAGTGAAGGAAGGGGTATCATCATCAAGATCTGGCCTCTAGCTTGATCATACGACTCATTTAGTCCCATAAGAAATTGCAACAACTTTTGATTGTGCATAAACGTAATGAAATTTCTAGAACCAGGACACTCACAACTAGACATGGGAACCAAGCTATCATACTCTACCCACAGCTCCCTCAATCTAGAAAAATATACAGATATAGTGCCCATACCTTGACTGATTGTAGCAATTTCTTTGTGTAACTGATAGATTCGACTCCCATCCACTTTATCATATCTTTCACACAGTTCCTTCCATACTTCTGCTGCATTTGTTGAGTAAACAATTCCACTAAGCAGCTCTTTTGATACACAATTCATAATCCATGATAGAACAATGGCATTGCATCGTTCCCACAGATTCTTTAAGTTTTCTCCATATGCTTCCTTCTTGCAAGATCCATCGATGAATCCTAGCTTGTTTCTTCCTAGAATAGCTATTTTCATAGCTCTGCTCCATACTGAGAAGTTCTCTGATCCAGATAGCTGGATCGAAACCAACATAACACCTGAGTTATCAATGTTATTCAAGAACAATGGATGATTATGACTCAATTTTTCTGGGAGTTCATTGTCAACGACTGCCATTGCTGCTGCTTCAATCTTCCAGAATTAATTTGACCAAGCTTTGATTGAATTTACTGCACAAGCTCTGATACCATGTGAATTGATGGAGATTGAGAGCATGAAGAAGAAGAAGAAGTATATTCAAAGTAATCTGGAAACTTCCCAGTTTGAAGGTTACAATTGTATTGTGTAAAAACAGAAACCCCCTCTTCCTATACCTGCCTATCTATATATATATACATACATATAAGAAAATATAATAACAATTTTAACTAATTCCTAACTAACTTGTTTACTAATTACAATTATACCCTATTATTCAAGTAACACCTTCTTTAATAAAAACAAACATCTCTAGTAAAAAAAATAAAATATTATACTTAAAAAAAAAAATCATAAATATCATATACTCTCAAATTTGAAGAAATTATCTTAGCCTAAAAATTTATTTATCAAAATCTTATTTTTAATTTCACTTTAATTACTATTACTCTGTTCTTTCATGTCCTTCATTCAACTCCTTCGTGGATGTACAAGCTCAAAATCCCTCTTTAATGGCAAATCACTCCATGCTCAGCTGCTCAAACTTGGGTCCCTAAAAGCTGACATTTTTACAAACAATCACTTGCTTACAATGTACTTAAAACTCAATCAATTTGATGATGCACAACAACTGTTCGACAGAATGCCTGAACGAAATATTATTTCTTGGACAACATTGATTTCCACTTATAGTCAATTGGGTATGTATGAAAAGGCTTTGGGGTGCTTTAGATCAATGAATCTTGAAGATGGGTTTGGGCCAAATGGTTATACGTATGTAGCTGCTTTATCAGCTTGTAGTAGTTTAGGAGCTGAAAGAACAGGGAAGGAGTTACATGGAAGGATGTTGAGAACAGAGGAGAGTTTAAATAGTTTTGTGAGTAATTGTTTGGTTAATTTTTATGGGAAATGTGGGTTGTTGAAATCAGCTAGGATTGTTTTTTATGGAATTTTGGAACCTAATTCTGTTACTTGGGCTTCTTTGATTTCTTGTTATTTTCATTGTGGTGAGTATGGAGAAGGGTTGAACATGTTCGTGTTGTCGTTGAGGGGAGGGGTGATTGTGAATGAGTTTTTCTGTGGGAGTGTTTTGGGTGCTTGTGCTGTGGTAAAAAGTTTGCAACTTGGGATGCAAATTCATGGTTTGATTGTTAAATTGAGTTTGGGGATGGATCAGTTTGTGGTCACTGGTTTGATTAATTTTTACGCTAAATGTGGTCGATTAGAATTGGCACGTCAAGCTTTTGATGAGGCAGATGGACCGGAGTTGCATGCTTGGACTGCGATTATTGGAGGTTGTGTGCAGTTAGGGAGTGGAAGAGAGGCTATTGAACTTTTCTGTAAGTTGCTTTCCTCGGGGTTGAAACCAAGCGAGAGAACATTTTCATCTGTTATTGGAGCTTTTGCTGATGTAAAAGAAGTTAGAGTTGGAAAACAGATTCATTGCCGGACTGTAAAAATGGGATTCAACTCGTTTAGTTTTGTATGCAATGCTTTGTTGGACTTTTACTCCAAAAGTGACTTGTTTGAGGAATCATTAAAGCTCTTTCAAGAAATGAAAGAACATGATGTTGTTAGCTGGAATACGTTAATAGCTGGATGTGTGAGCTCAAGTCGGTATGAAGAAGCTTTGAGATTTCTCAGGGAAATGTTGCTTGAAGGTTTTGAACCGAGTCTATACACATATTCTAGCATTTTGAGCATTTGTGGAGATTTACCAGCTATTGAATGGGGCAAGCAAACCCATTGCCGTGTACTGAAGTCTAGATTGGATTCCAATGTGGTTGTTGACAGCGCCCTCATTGATATGTATGCTAAATGTGGACGACTTGGTTATGCACGTAGAGTTTTTGACATCCTTCCCGTGAAAAACTTGGTATCTTGGAACACCATGGTTGTAGGATACGCCCACCATGGGTTTGGGAAAGAAGCTTTGGAAATTTATGGTATGATGCAGAGCAGTGGGGTTAAACCTAACGACATTACATTTCTTGGAGTATTATCTGCCTGTGGACACGTTGGACTTTTAGACGAAGGACTTCACCATTTCACTAGCATGACTAAGGTGCATGGAATCATTCCAAGGACTGATCACTTGGCTTGTGTAGTCAGTCTTTTCGCACGCAAAGGAAAAACAAAAGAAGCTTATCGTTTCATAAAGAGCTTTTCAGTGGAACCGGATAAGGTAGTATGGCGTTGTCTCTTGTCTGGTTGCAAAGCTAACAGAGACTTTGTCTTGGGGAAATATGCTGCTGAAAAGATTCTAGATATCGATCCTGATGATACTTCAGCCTACATTGTATTATCTAACATTTACGCGGAGTTACAGATGTGGGATGAAACAGCTAAGATTAGGAAACTGATAAACGCGAAGGCATTAAAGAAGGAAACTGGACATAGTTGGATTGAATTACAGAACAAAATGTATACATTCTCGGCATGTAATATCATGTCCCTTCAAGAAAGTTATCTGCAGCAAGTTTTGACTGGATTGACAGCCCAATTGTTTGATTCAGGTTATGTCCCTGATCTCATGTTTTCGCTGAGTTTTGAGGAGCAAGTTATCTGATAACGAGTTATCCAAATGTTCTTGGATAACTCATTATCAGACTACAATGAATCGATAGTGGTGAAACCGCATTATGTGAGAGGTAAACACTCAATAAGGTTAACTCCTTATGACTTCAATATGTTGCTAGCAAACTCGGTCCCAAGCCCGAATAAAGGAGGAGGGTTATAGTCGATTGACTAGCCACATAGAGATAGTCTTAACTACGAAGATCGTAAGAGGATTCATATTATCGATCCTAACCAGATTGCTAGCAGGAGTTAGTTACTATTGAGATGTCAACTAATATCCATACTTGGGCCTACTCTGGTTGACCATCACCAACACATTAATGCCCCCTAGGGATTGGGGAGAAATGATTTTGTAGGGCACTTATAATTTCTTCTTTTTTTCAAGTTTTATGGTCTTTTCATAAAAAAAATTTCGTTTTTACGGAAATTTAAAAAGATTATTTTCTTCTATTCAATTTGTAAGATGGCAAGAGATTTCATTTTCTCGTTTGCTCTGATTTCTGGCACAAAGTGAACTTCATGAATTATTTGATACTTATGATTTATTTGGTTCATTATGTTAAAAATATGGAATTTCTTGTAAGCACACAAAGAGGAGTGTTAAATATATGAATCAAAATAAATTATATTATTAAACAAGGTATATTAATACGATGAAATTGTTTTATTTTTAATCAGAAATCTCAAATTTGAACTTTAAATATAGATAAAATTATGTCGAAAATGTCATTCCTGAATAAATCTTCTGATGTACGATTTAAATTTAATCAAAATCTCCGTATTCCAAACATCAAATATGATTTTATTTATAAATATGAATTATATTTAAATATGTTGATTTTCACCTCAACTAGCAAGTAAATATATCAACATCAAGAGTACATGTCCTAGATATATTATTTTGAACTCAACTAATAACTAAACACTTTAACATGTTTCTATAGTGTTTCGTGCACGTTTTAGGTTTATCTGACATGAAGCTTGAAAGTTATCTGATTGATATTTTGTAAGTTGGAGTGTTTAACTAATATACTTTCAATTAAGTCGAAGTGTGTAAATAATATTCACACTCAAAATTAAAGTGTATGATTTAATTAGGTTATAGCCTATCAATTGACTACAAGTTAATGCGCCTATCTACTTTATTAGTATGCTTATAATATAATTTGAATGTTAATACAATATTAATATTTGTTTTAGAGAGATTTGTATATATTAAGGAAAAAATAAAAGTACCTTCCTAGACTAAATTAAAATATTTCTGAATTCATTTTTTTTTTAATTTTTTTTATATCTTTTTCACTTACTTGACATTCAAATGTCTCTCATCCATGTCTACTCCATGAAGACAAGTTAAAAGGTATATAAAAATGAGTTCAGAAAGTAACATGACCTTAGTGTAGTTAATTAAGTGTGTTTTTGAAATTTAAGTCATAGCGTAAGACTACTTATGACTTATCCCTTACATTTTAAGAAATATTCAACATCACGATACTGATACAAGTATTGATGACTAATTTTTGTTTTAATCATTAATAACAAGCTCGAAATTCGACATGTGGAGAAAATGAGAACAAAGGACCCATTAAAGAAAAAGATGGCAATAGAGAAGAAAGATGACAAGAAAACAGCAACAAGAAAGAGGCAAAGGACCAAAATGCAAATGCTAGGTATATGTATTATATGCATAAACACATTAAATAACAAAAATTACGAGTTTAAGTTGTATATATTATTCGTAAAAAGTTGTTTGACAATAAATTTAGGAATAATATGACTTTACATAACTATCGATCTAGTCAAATAGATTCACGTAAAACAATATTATATCTTATAAGATTATTAATAATATAGTCTCAAAATAATGTATTCATTTATATATGAACTATTTAAATGAAGGATTTGATATTTCTTTTTTTCTTTCTTAGGCATGGCGGAGCAAAGGGCTACACCACTACCGGTGAGCCGGAATACTCAACAA
This sequence comes from Solanum pennellii, assembly GCF_001406875.1. Taxonomy (NCBI): domain Eukaryota; kingdom Viridiplantae; phylum Streptophyta; class Magnoliopsida; order Solanales; family Solanaceae; genus Solanum; species Solanum pennellii. The sequence goes on from NC_028647.1 coordinate 1,738,929, forward strand.
CCGCGTATGATCCAACCAACGATACGATTGGAGGTGGAGGTGGAGGTGGAGGTCCGATACTTTTCGATCATCCAACCATAAAAACTCAGGATTCTAGTTTTCCTTGTTGATTCATGATACCTATGATCGATCGAGAGAATTGATTTTTTAGGTCATCGATCATATCCTTGAAAATAGATATTATTACCATTTGCATGTTCATAATTGAATGAACGATTATCTAGGTTATTATGATCTTTCAGTATGAAAGACCTAACTGACGATTTGAGAAATCAACCTTACTTAAGCTGGACTTTTCAACTATAAAAAAGATAGTAAAATAGAAACAAGATAAATAAATAAAGATAGTATAATTGTTTTATACTAAACATATTGTATGAACCTATATGATCACCAAAAAGTTGAAACATTATTTAATATTTACATAGTTTTTCTACCAACAGAAATTGTAGTATTAAAATAGATCCATTCTCCATGCATATTGATTCCCCATCTTGAATCTTGAAGCCCTTTATATTCACAAAACATAAAAAGAAAAATATATTAAACTAATATTTTATTGATAAGAAATATGGCTTTCAAATTAAGTTCCGAATAAGTGAATGTTGTCAAATCAAGTAAGATTAATGTCATACGTAAAAAGAAAGACATAAAATAAATAGAGTTTACGTATATTTTCGTTAATTCATAAACAAGATCTATATATTCGATTAAAAAAAAAAAAGGAAACTATAGAATATATATTACCAGTCCATAAGGATGATTGAATCACTTGAGACCAAGGGCTTTCTCCTCAGCTGTCACAATTTCCTTCTCCATCTTTATTTTGCATGCAAATAATAATGTTAGTAGACATTTAATACATACATTTTAAGCATAATAAAAAAATAAATATTGAAAAGCGGTGATTAGATAAGACATCACATATTTTTATTTTATCGAGGATACAAACTTAAATAGAAGAGCATGAAGGACGAGGATTATCAGTTAGTGGGTAGGAGAGTAGTCGAGCGTTTTTCTCTTTCTTGTGATAGAGTGGAGTTCGAGGCTAGTACATCGATCTATCGATTTTCTTACTAGTATTATTATTTTTATTCTAGCATTATCTTATCCTTCAATTTTACGATTTACTTCATTTACTTTAACTATCTACGCTCTTTTACCATTTTCTTCATTTTTTTCACTCTTGCTCTTCTTTATTCTTGATCTGAGGGTCGTTTATCGAAAATCACCTCTCTACCCCTTAAGAATGATCAGTACGGTCTTTGACTCTTTGTATACCTCATCCTCCCTAGGTACATACCTCACCCGTGGGCCGGGATTATACTGAATATGTTATTATTTTGTGCTTTTTTTACAACATAACTTATACTTTTTGATGATCACACACTTCAAAGAGAGAAAACGTTAAGATTACTAATTGAAATTAAAGAACATAGACATATAGATATAGGCATGATATTATAGTACCTTCATAAAGCTTCTAAATTTGATATGAAGTTCACGATATGCTTTATTCAGGTTTTTTACTGCTTGCAAACACCTACACAAAATACCAACACAACAAAACTAAGATCTTTGATCTATAAAAATTGATTTCAAATAAAAAATATTACATATCAAGATGTAGATAAATTAAATATTGAGTTAATGTAGAAAGAATCATACTCATTCTTAGACTTTTTATCAATTGCTTCAATGAAATTAGAGCATTCATTCATAATAGTACATGCTCCAATACTGCACAAAAGAAATTGAACAATTAAATCTGAATTCACTATAAGAAAACTGTGAATAATTAAATGGGGATTTTTACTATATCAAAAATGATTATTAGCGGCAATTAACGCTTTTTGTATATGTTCTTAAAGCTTTTAGCGATATTGGTTCTAATGACACTTAACTAATGCCGGTAAAGACCTTAGCACTTTTTATTAATGCCGCTAAAAGTTGTTTTTGTTGTAATGTTTTCTGGGAATTAGTACTCCCTCCGTTTTCACAAAGAATGACATGGTTTGACTAAACACGGAGTTTAAGAGTATAAAGAATACTTTTGAATCTTGCGGTCCTATTAGGTCAAATGTACAAAATTACCCTTTGATCTTGTGACCTTTAATATGACACGTGTAAAACTAAAATCTTTTTGAAACGGATGGAGTATGAAAATTCATAGGAAACTTAAAAAAGAATTCGTATCGCTACCTTAAAAGAAACAACAACTCACCATGATGAACTTCCTTTCAGCTGGAGACAATACATATTTAAGAGATCGAAATCCACAACAGATGCTGATGATGCTGATGATGATGACGATGATGATGACTTACTGGAAAGTAAAACAAGTCATATTCAACAACCATATTAATCAAAATGAAGATCAAATTGACTTGTAAAAAATAATGAAAAACACATACAGAGTCAAAATCAGGTTCTTTATAACAGAGAGAGCATCCCGGAAAAAAATAAAAACTGAATTCCGGAAGAAGGAAGGAGGTTTTTCCTTCTTCATCAACAAGTAAACGGATCGAAATTGGCTATTAACCATACCCTGCAAAAAGCACCCCAAAAGAGTGAAAAAAACGATCATATGTTGTTTGAACTCTTCAAAAATGCATCAGACATAAATGCAGCGTTATTTTTGGAGAGTCCAAGCAACATAATTTAAACGAGTCACTACAACAAAAATAATCATTAGCAACAATTAATTCTTAATTGCCGCTAAATATGTATTTTTAGCAGCAATTGTCACTCTTTATATATGTCCCTAAAGCCTTTAACGACATTGGCTCTAATGACACTTAACTAATGTCTGTAAAAACTTTAGCATTCTTTATTAATATCAATATTTAATGCTGCTAAAAGTTATTTTTGTTGTAGTAATATAATAAGGTACTAAAAAGTGCAATACCTCATCTTCGAGTGATTGAATGAGTGTAAGTATATGCATTTTATTGCTTTCGAGAATCTACACAAAAATAACTTTTATCATATATAAACAGTATAATTTTACATCAATAAATATCGATGTTATTGAACGTACCTCGTTCTCGAAGGACTGACATAATTGGTTAAATGCCAATTTATCGACTTTCTCAAACTCATCCTCCATAATCTGATGTGTATCACAAGAAGAATCATAGTGGAAAGTTCTAGAAATAATTAGCGTTGAGTTATAATTTTGAGTTTAAAAGTTCGAAATCCTACAAAATACAACTTTTTCTATATCAAAATAAATGTCAATCTTATAAAATTCAATTTCATAATACAAAAACTTACTATAAATTTTTAAAAAAATATATTTACCTCATCCTCAAGATGCTGAATAATCCAACTATTTTTCAATGTCTCGATGTCCACAAGCTGCACACAAAATGTGAATATGTATTAAAAGAAGAATCATGAAAAAAAAAAATCAAGAAACTTCGGATTTTGATAAAATTATTAAATATAAATACAACATTTAACTTAAAACTATTGAGTTTTATCGAAAATGTTGTTATTGATTACCTCTCCGTCAAGAAAATTTTGATTGGGTGATTTGTCATCCATTATTGTAAACTCGAAACCCAAAAAATCTTAGAGAAAATAGAATTTGAGTAGTGAGTGACTGCTTTTTTTGGTTCTGTATCAAACTAACACACTTAAATAGAAACGAATACTTATTTTCAACTCTTTAGCTTATTCCCATAACTATTTTTTCCTTTTTTAAATTTCATTTATCTCAACCTCATTTACATAATTATTTTTCCTTTTTGTCAAATAAAAGTCAATTATACATATTCTTTAAGAAGCAAATGATAATTTAACTATATTTGGCATTGAGAAATTAGTAGTAAGTAGTAATAATTACTTTGCCTTTTTAGGAACTCATTCATTATATTAATCAAATTTGAGATATGATTAAAAAAATAATTAGTAAGTACTAATTACGTTTCGTAACTCTATATTTATATTAAATCAATAAGTATAAAAAAAGTTTTTCAAAATACAAATTATTGTAGGAAGCTTTTGTTATTCAGTTTTCTAATTGTATAAATTCAAAAGTTGTATATATTCGGTCCCTGATTGAATAAATTTTTAAAATCTATATAATTTGATTCCTAATTATATAAATTTAGAATTTGTATGATCCTGCTACTGATTGTATAAATTCAGAATTCGTATATTTTTACTGTAGCTATTTATATAAATTAGTGAATTCTATCAAATGAATAGATATGTATACGTAAAAAAAAGAAAAGACTCCTAGAATGACATAGACAATTAATAGAGTTTAGGTATATTATTGTTAATCTATGAACAATGTATCGAAAAAGAATTAAGAGAAAAGAAAGCACCAGTATTGATCAATAGATCATTTCTCGAAATAAACGAAAGGTGAAACATAAATCATGGATCAACTAAGTCACAAGAAGCAAGTATAAACATTCAATTTTGTCTGATAACATCTAACGCTATGCATATCAAAGAAACAGGTTCATATATTATTTTATATCAATGTCAAGTAAACATTTAGGAATTCGCTATTAATTAATCATACCCTAAAAAAAGCACACCAAATAGTGAAAATATCTTTATGTTACTTGGACTCTTCAAAATATCGATAAATTCATGTTAGACATGCATCATTATTTTTAAAAAATCCAAACATTATAATTTAAACGAGTATAAATTTCAGATAAATTATAGTAAGATATTGTGCAACATCTTTGGTATACTCATCCTCAAGTGATTGAATGAGTGCACTTACATGCATTTTATTTGTTTCAAGAACCTATACAGAAATAATTTTAATTATATATAAATAGTATAATTTTACACTAATAAGTATTGATGCTATAATTTTAATTATATATAAATAGTATAATTTTACACTAATAGTATTGATGCCATTGAACATACCTCGCTCTCAAAGGACTGATATATTTGGTTTAGTTCCAATTCATCCACTTTCTCAAGTTCACCGTCCATAACCTGTATATAAAACGTGATGTGTATCGCATAAAATTAAAAAAAAATTGTTTTAAAGTTTTTTTTATCTACATGTTAATCAAGATATTTGAGGGATTAGGTACTATTCACTGACAATGGACAAAAAAATTATACTGTTAATTTATCTTTAGATATATCATCAATATCTTTACATATAATTAATATTTAAATACAAATATCTTTACATATAATTGATATAATCAATATATTTTTTGTTATTTTTATTTAAATATTAATAATATATAAAAAAAAATACTTAATAAACTTTCTTCTTTGGGTTTCTTCAAAACAAAAATCTTTTTATTTCTCCCTACCTTGTATCCATAATTATTTATTCTAGCAAACTTTGTTATCATGCATAAATACAAAGTTGTATAACTATACATTCCCTTGGCCCTCTTCACCGTCGTAGCATAATCAAAATTTTCACTAAAAAAATTAAAATATAAAAAGCGTAACACACGAAAAAATCAACATACCTCATTCTCAAGATGCTCAAAGATCTTACTTTTTTTCGATCTTTCGATGTCAACAAGCTACACACCAAAAAATAAATACGTTTCACAAGAAAAATCATTTTAAAAGTTCTAAAAACATCGAGCTATAATTTTAAATTTATCAAAAAAAGAATGTTAATAAATTATTTAATACAAATGTATCTTTAAATACACAATATAATATTTCACTCAAAACTATGAAGTTCTACCGAAACAATAATCAATAATTTTGTTATTGTTGTACCTCTTCATCAAGAATATGTTGATCGAGTGAGTTGTTATCCATTCTTTTAGATTTAAAATTCAAAAGTCAGAAATAAATAAACAAAAATTGAACAGTGAATTACTTTTTTTTCTATTCTCAATCAAATTAACGCACTTAAATAAGATTAAGTATTTATTTACCTTCACTAAAGACAAAATTGTCTTCTTAATTTGACTTTTTGTAATTCTCTAACTAAGCTTGTTCACATATTTATTTTCCTTTTTTTATATTTTATATCTTACAATCTTGTTTCTATAATTATTTTTCCTTTTTTTTTTCTACAAAGAGTCAAAGGGCACTTCAGATAAATCTAAGAAATATTTCCTTTTTTTACTTTTACTTGTTAATGATATATTTTTATATATAAGTAATAGAATAATAACTATGTCAATCTTTGAATATTATAAATTCAAAGTTTTGGATTTTAAGAAATAACTATAGTTAATTATATACATAAATTTAAAAAATAAATAATAAATTATCTTTTAATTTTTAGCTTGAACAAATAAAAAGAAACATCTACTTTCAGTATTGTAATCAAATAAAAATAATTATGACTATGAAATAAATTAATCATTAATTTAATTCTAATGTTTCATGTAAAAATTTATCCATGAGTGCTTGTAAGAACTAAAACTTATAACGTTCTTATTTTTTATATCATAAAAAAGTGCAAAAACACAACAAATTAAGAAAATGAGGCATACAGCAATCTTCTTACGCTCTATTATTAGAATAAAATAAGCTTTATTGATGAACTAATTAATTTCAAAAAATTATACTTATAAAAGATGGATCACCCTGATATTTATACACATAAATTCTTTTCCCAATGAAATAAATTAAATTTCTTATCATATTACATATGAAAAGTAGCATAAATAAAGATAAACTATAAAAATAAATTTACCAATATTTAAAAACGATATGCACTCATTAAAATTAGTGAAATTTAAAATTAAGAGTTAAAAAGGATAATATATTAATGGGATAATCGTATATAATAGCAAACTAATAACCTAAAATAAATGGAGTAGTTACAGTTTGATTTAATTGTGCTCCATAGCAAACGTTAGCCAAAGTTTGCCAGTCGTCTCTCTCCCAAAAATATCGCTAGCCACTCTCCCGTTCTCGCTCGCCACTCTCCCTCTACTCGCCTCTCTCGCTTTATACACAGAAGTATATAAATTATGTTTCTGTCTTGTATAAAGCGAGAGAAAATTGTATATACACATGCAAAAACATATATCGTCGTGCTATACACTTAATTATACAATTTACAGACATTTTACTTCAATTCAATTGTAGACAAATGCAAATTTTATACAAATATAGCAGAGAAAAAGGCCAACGAATTATACAATTGCAGTAAAATACAATTTTCTCTCGCTTTATACAACAGAAGTGTATAAATTGAGTTTCTGTTTTTGTATAAAGCGAGAGAAAAACATATATCTTCTTCCTATACACTTATAATTATGCAATACACATACATTTTACTTCGATTCAATTGTATGCAAAGCAAATTTTATACAAATATTGCAGCGAAATAGACAGTGAATTATACAATTGTGCATTATACAATTGCAGTGAAATAAGATAGCGAATTATACAACTACAGCGAAATAGACCAGTGAATTATACAATTTAGGCCAGCGAATTATACAATTGTATATGTATAGCGAATTATACAGTTTCTATGTTTGCTATGAAGCGCAATTATGCAAACTTTGCTATAGCATACAAATATGAATTTTTTGTTTGCTATATGTGAAAGTTATACTCACTTAATTATCAAATATAAATATAATTCGAACAAAAATACTATTTAAATTTAAAAAATCTTACCTTATTATATATGGAAAGTAGCCTGAACAAAAATATAACTAAATTTTTTTTATCAAATACTTGAAAATGATATGCACTCAAATTAGTGAAATTTAAAATTTCGAGTTAAAAAAGGGAAATATTTTAATATACTTACTTAATTTTACCATTTTAATTTTCAAATATAAATATGATTTGAAAAATTATTAGTTGCCTACAAAAAAATTCAAATTATTTAGGAGAAATAAGACACAAGTATCTTCACAAACTATATTCAAAATTTCATCAACATATCTCATCTTTTTCGTACTATATATAACCTCAGATTATATCATTCAGACTACTATATCAAACTTAATACAAATAGTTACATGTTATTATACGTAAACTTAATATAATAGTATAAAAATAACTATAATCAATACTCGAAGTTAATAATAATCTACATAATCATCATCATCATCGTCATAAGATGAGACAAAGTCTCTTGTACTATTGAAATTTGATGGAATATGAGGTGGTGTTGTACATCTCAATAGTGCCCAATTCACACCATCAAAGAAAGGATGTTGTTTTATTGTTGTGGCCCCCATCATGGACCCCATTCTCATGGTGGGGTCCTTGACCAAAAGTTGAGTGATCAAATCCTTGGCCATGTTTGGAACCAATGGCTCTTTAGGGAACTCAAAGGCTCGAGCCACGATGTTAGATAGGGTGAACTCATTATCAAGTCCTCTAAAAGGTGTCACACCATAAAGCAATTCGTACATGAAAATCCCTAGCGTCCACCAATCCACCGCATTACCATGTCCTTCCCCTGACACGATCTCCGGGGCCAAGTACTCGTGGGTCCCTACAAACGACATCGACCGAGCCTCAATCGGCTCAGCTATCAACCTCAAGGGTCTCTCGACACTTGATCCTCCTCTTCCTCTTCTTCTTCTTCTTCTCCTCATGTGTTTAGAGTACCAACACGAGACGTATTGTGGCATGATACAATTAGGCAAGATACACGATGACGATGAATTATACGGAGGCGAATTATGATCATTTGAAATATTACAATGTATGTAATTTGGACTAGTACCCTCGTCATGAACAAGTTGAGGCATTACTAAATCATCACATTTTAGTGAAAGATCAAAATCAGTTAACATAATATGACCATCAGATCTTACTAAAACATTTTCTGGCTTTAAATCACGATAAATTATTCCCATCATATGTAGATACTCTAAAGCAACCACAACTTCTGATGTGTAAAACCTGTTAAATCAAATAGACAAACTCACATGTTACATTAATTTAATTTTTTTGGTCATGATCAAGAAGTTTCAACTAATAATTGAAAGCACATAATTAATTATAGTAGGACACATTAAAAATATCATGTTATAATATTAAATATATCATAGCAAATGTGGGCCAATTAGCAAACTGTACAAATATTCACATTGATCACTACATCAATCATTAATAAGACATATAGTTAATTATAATATATAGTTGGAATAATTAATGTTAGATGTACTATCAATCAGTATTAGATAGAAATACTTCAAAAACCTAAATCAAAATTCTAGGGTTCGAGCTTCGAGAACAGATAAATTTTCTTTAAATAGGGTATAACATGTGTGAGACATTGACCGATAGACCGCCTGGTCAACTCTCTTTCTCATTGTATGTGCATGCATAATCTGAGAACCGATCTAGGTTTTTAGTTATTGATTTCTAAACTAATAATATAGACAACGATTATTAGATTCGGTCAAAACGAAGAGGTAGAGGGAGAAGTACACTACTAACCGGACCGCGGCTTCATCGAATCTCTTTTCCGGCAGGTGTTGCCGGAGAACATGAAGATCACCACCAGGACAAAATTCAGTCAACAAAATAGACCATTTATCAGTATTCAAAGTAGTGTAAAGTGTAGGCAAAAATGGATGATCCAACATTTCTAATATTTCCATTTCTGTCCTTGCCCTAATTTCTTTACTCCTACTAACCAATTCTTCTTTATCCATCACTTTAGCAGCAAACAAACAACCTTTATTATTACCTTTCAACTCAACAAGATACACTGAGCCAATGTCACCACTACCAAGTTTCCTAATGAAGCAAAAGTCGTCAAGGGTCAAACTCGAGACTTCTGATTGCATGACGTTCCAGCATGGATCGCTACACGTTGCATGGGGCTTAGTAGAGGATGAAAATGAGGTATGTACATTGTACATGTTCGTTTCCACCTCCGCGTCCATGCTAACACGAACTTCTCCTTCTCCTATCTCTAACGTGGTCGAGCTGACAGGTGCAGACGCTGAGGAGATGGTCGTGTCATCGTGAACCGGAGATGTTAACATGGTTTTTTTTTTTTTTTTGAGAGAGAATGTTGGATATTGAAGGTAAATAAGATTGATGGAAATTTTTTTTTTGGTTTGTTATAATGAAAAAAAATATATAATATTTTGTTTTGAATGGTAGTTAGAAGTATCAAAGAAGTGTAGATATTTGGGCCGGCAAAATGGTTTGTGGGTCATATTGCCGGCGGGTTGAAATGAGTCTGGGCCCATTTATGGCCCAAGACAGAATGATACTACTATTTTATATCATTTGTTTCTATTTCGTGTTGGTCTTTAATTTACGTCTTCGTAACAATCAATTTTATCGTGAGTAACAATCAATTTTATCGTGAGATTTTAAACTTGTGCATCATAATATCCGATTAGGTATGTTCGGATCTAAAGACCAGTTCATTTGAAGAGCAAAAATTAAAGACCACCTCATTTAAAAAAAAAACAAAACGTGCAAATTTTATTATTATATTTTCTCCTGTCAATTTCTTTTCCTTAATTAAATTTGGAACATAGTTTAAGAAAGTAAAGAAAATTTTTTGAATCTTAAAGTTATGTCAAATATACTGAAATATTTTTTAATATTGTGATCTTAAACATGTCATGTGAAAAGTTAGAATTAAAGAATTGCTAAAAAACGAAAAAGATATTTGTTTGAACGGACTAAAAAAAGATATAACAAATTTTGTGATATAAGGTACTATGTGTAGATTAATTTTTTGGTACATATTTGGTGGCATATTAACTATGGTTTAATTGTTGCATATTTTGAGCCATCTAGATTCTAGGCTACAGATATTTGAAAGCTACATATATTAAAAACAATATACCTATATTGTTCTTGGGGAATATACTAACATCCTATAGTTTGTAGGGTTCTTTTGGGAAATTTTTTTATACATGATGTATATATTAGTCACGGAGTCAAAAAGTTTATAGAAAAAGAGGTAAATTAGAGAAAAAACGGTAGTTCAATATCTATCGTATATACAAAAAAATAGTTTTAACTTTTATGTATGCAGTATAATTTTCTGTTAAAGGGGTTTAGATTACGATTCACACTGCTTAGCTTCGATATACACCAAAAAATTTATGAGATGTTTATCTTCGTATAAACTTTAATTTACGCGATATTCTCACTATAATTTGTGAATATTATGATTAAATTGCTTCAGTGTTACAAACATCAAGTGATGTGACGTAGATAGTCTACCTTAATACAAGCATTAGTGGCCGCTTCCGTAGCATTGTAGCATGATATATATATTTTCATAGTAATACTATTTCTCAGAAGATTCAACAAAAGTAAAGTGTAAAATGAATACTTTAGTGTTACAATATTATATAGGAATTTGCAGAAAATAGCCAAATCTATAAAATAAGGCCTATACTGGCTTTTTCCCTGTAGAACAACAGAAATTTATACAAAAACAATTTTAGGCACTTCCATATGGAGAAGAGAACTCTAAGAGAAAATTCATAATGAATTATTTCATATTCAAGCATCGACGATGACGCTTACTCGTTCGAGGTTTACAGAAGAACATTATATTATAAGCTGAAATATTAAATAGAATTCCAGCTTGTGAACACCAGGCAAAACAATTATATGTAGTTATCATACACTTTAACTGGCTCAATCAACAACTGTACATCCAATCATTTGTGGGGTTGTGTGTGATCTTCACACTATGTAGGTCTTCTGGGGACTTTTTGGACCGCGCTTTTTTCTTCTGGGATTAGAACTGATAGCACAAGAGAAGGCGTTGAGAAGCTCGGAGTCTTCTTGGGAAATGAGAATCTTAGCAGAACTTGGATTGGCAAGGAGGAGTTTGGCGACGAGGTATCCAGCTATAGACCAAGTTTGGAAAAGGCGCGCTTGTTTCCCTATGAACCGTGCCTTCTTAGTGTCGTAATATTCTGGCCACTTGTCTTGTGAGATGCGCTTTTCTGCAACTTCAACAGCTTTTGCAGCAATCTCAGGTCTATTCATCTTAATACTAGCAACAGCCAGCTACAAAAGTTTCAAGAGATCACGTCAACTTTGAATTCCTCACAGCTGATTCTATAATAGTATCATAGGGGAACTAATTCAATTACGGAACACACAGACGAGCAAACCTTTGACTATACTACATACACGAACAGTATATTATATATCACCAGTGAAATTAGTTCAAAACTTTCTGCACTATCTTTCTCCATCTTAAAAACAAACTAGTACAACTTCACTAGATGCTTACATGATGAAAGAAATTATATGAATGATGAGATAGAAACTAAAAATGCACTGCAATTTAAGTCATTCTTTGTAACATAATTTCCGATTAACTAATGAGACATAACACAAAACAGAGATGTAAGTTGTAACAATATGTTAATGTGAGCAACGGCATGCACCGCGACAAAATATCAGGTCGGGAAGGTCTAATCTCCCAACCAAAGATAAGACGGATACAAGCACCGAATTCCTAATTCAAGACTGACAGATAAATGTTACCTGCCAGAGTAAAGTTGGCCAGGAACCTCCATTATGGTAGGACCAAGGACTGCATTAAAAATAAGAAGATAATGTGAGATGAAGAAAGATAATGGACCAGCTATTATTAAGATCCAATAGAAGACAAAGTGAACTTCTTAAAGTAACCGAGGTAGAAAATTACGTGTTCTTGGGATCACATCCTGTAATTATCTTCCACTCCTGACCCTCAAGAGCAGGGTAGCATATTTTAAAAGGCATATCAGCTACCAGATCTGTCCACTTGGCCTCAATGAGATCCAATATAGCATGTGATTGATCATCTGTTGTCAGACTGCAGACTATAGACCACAAGTTTCCTAGAGAAAAGAAACGAAAATCCATGTGAGCAGGTTGCAAATTTCCAATCAAGTATCCTCCTTTACTTGGCATCCAGTCCACCAGCCAAGGAGAAATCTGATCTGGATAAATATTGAACTTGTTAACGGCATCATAGGAGTACTCCTCCGTCTGGTACCGGTAAATCTCATTTAGCTTTTTCATATCAATCCAATAATATTCTCTGATATGAAATGATAAGGCAACAAGACGATTATTTAATGCTCGGATAAGGTCAGCTGATCCATCCTCTGGTGTAAGCATTTCTCGAGCACAAAGCAGTGCTGAATGAAACAGTGCCTGCAACAAATTGAAACGTAAGCTTAAACAACATTCTTAGGGAGCAACCTGAGATATCTAAAGCCAAGGTGGATCTAACAAAGAACAAAAGCAGCTGTTTATTTAAGTTTTCAGATAAACAACATTAGCTCTAACTGCATAGAAGATCAACACACACAAGTTGAGAGATACAGAAGAAATGCACTAATAAAAATGATTCTGAAAAGAAAGAAGGGCGCAGAATAATACACAAAAGATCTACATACTCTTTAATGCCCTAATCTATCATTCAACCACAGTTACACGATGATCACTCATGAGTTGCATCATAACAGTCTTCCATGAAAATGAAGGTACTACACTCTTGTAAGACAAAATTTGAACTTATGGACCTTGTATTCTCTAATCTAACATTTAAACATTAATGACTTTTAAGACGCATACCTCTGGATATGGGTTTCCTATTTCAGATGAATTAAAGCAGTAAATCGTTCTTTCCCATCCCCAGCATCTATTAAATCAGTGAAGTCCACTAAGTTCCTGACACCCCATTGAAAATAATCAACTGAAAACGTCTTGATTAGATCTCAGACCTCGAATTAAATAAACAACAGCACAAGTATCTTCTGGAATATGATCAATTTAATATCCCTACATTTGTTTACTTCTCTACTAAGGAAATAGAAGGAAAAAACAGTCTTCATTCTGTTTAGGTCCCACACAAATCCCCTTTGCGAGAAACTACATATATTTAACAGGAGAAAATCTCATTAGCACATTGCAGAAGAAGAAAAATTGAAATTACTCTAAGATGGAGAATCTCCAAGGATATGCGAACTGAGCAATATTCTCAAATCTAGTAAAAGACTAAACCAGCCACAATCGATTCAACAACTTTTTAATCCCATCTAAACACCAACCTATCAGGTATAACAGCTTTTTTATTACAGTGATTGAAATCAAACCTGAATCTCCAAAGGGTGACCATGAATTCCCATACGGCGATCTATCATGCACGAACCATCAGTCACCAACAATGTTGGAAACATATCAAAGCCATCAGCAAGACATAGTCTTAGTATCATTTTTATTCCAGTCTGAACATCAATTCTCTCCTGAACCGAGAGATCACCAGAGGACTTCCCATACGCACGTAACAAAATAATCCACCATAGTCCTGGGATTAACAGTTACAGTAGATAGAGATCTCTGTAAGCACAAGAATGATAAGGTGAAGACACAAAAATAAACAAAATTATTTGTTTTTTTGAGAGAGAGGTCTTTTTTCCTACCGGAATCAACTGGGGCAACTCGGCCGATTGCTGCTTCTCCAAAGTCTGGATCCAGTACTTCTTCTGTTGCAGAGTCATCACCATCCAATGGGACTGTACGGACCTTGAAACTAGCAGGCATCAGCCCTTGACCAGGACTATGACAATCCATAGTTTTCTCCCAACTCTGCAGAATAATGTCATATCAGTTATCATTCCACATATTTTTTCCCTGACATCTGAACAATATATTTGATCATACATATCACTCGGAATTTAGAAACACTTCATTTGATCTAAGCTTATCTGTACGACAAACCACTTCCATTAAGAGAATTTTTAGACTACATCAAGTGCTAACCAGATTAATGGAGTATATAGAGAATATTCAGGTTTACAACCTATGAACATCTTTTATTGAAATTAAGAACAACTTAGTAGGTTGATCCCACAGTTCTCAATCATTTACTACAGAATTTAAAAGGTATCAAGCACTTGAGCCATGCAGGATAAATAGCTGATGCCCACTCTTCTTCCTCTGCTTAGACAACCGTGCAAGGAGAGTAGGCATAGCCACAAGAAGATTGTTATTTTACCTCAAATAGAAAAGCAAAACCAGCGGAATGCTGAGAGGGATGTATAACAGAATATATTTGAAACAGTGATCAAACTGTTTGCAGACATAAAACATAATAGGTGTATACCCACATTACAATTATCTCAGCTAGCTGAATCTTTAAGAGGAAATATCAGTATCCAACCATTAATTCTAGAAGATTAGTCAAACAAATGTTTCATACTAGCTTACATATCCAGTGATAAACATGAAATTTCCCCAGGAATCCATCCCTAACTGAAAAAATAAGAAGCAGTACCATATCACAAAAAGTTATTCCTGCAACCATCTTTAATCACACAGCTGTGAATGAACATACGTAGCAAGGTTGCTGAATGAGATTAGAAACTAAACGGTGAGATACAAGCAGGAAAACTGCAATCAAGAAATGTACGACTGTTTCTAATAAATATCAGTAACTTGTGCAAGTTAATAGCATCTTACCTGCAGCTGAAGAGTGTGAAGGATGAAGTTGCGAACAATCTCATATTCTCCCTTCAGAAGGAAAGCAATACCAGAAGGTATAAAGTCACGGATAAAGACTTGATCGTAGTTTAGAACATCGGCGGTGGAACTAGTTGGGTCCTTAGCAGCAATTGTTCCGACAGGACTACCACAATAATAAACCATAGATTCTCGTAGTAGTTCCCATGCTTCATCTTCGATGGAGTTTCCAGCTATTCTATTCAAGGTATCTTCCACTAAGCCATTTGGAGGTAAACTCCCATTGGATTGAAAGTTCTCCTCTCCTACTTTAAGCTCTCTTACTGTCTCAAACTGCATTACACTTGGTGTATTACCATGAACCGTATCGAAGCTCTGGTCATTGTCAATAGTCCACGACCCGTTTCCCTTTTCTGATGCAAAACTACTCGCACTGTCAGCTTGCTGGCATTTGCAGTTCACAGATCGTAAATTGGAATGACCAATATCTCCATGTACAGATTGTCTGGTGCTCTGAAAGCAATCTACCCTAATAGCACGGTATGATATGTTTGAACAGTTGAGGAAGTTCACACACATTGAACCCCTCTTCTTTCTGATTCTTATGAAGGATCTGGAGGTATGTGACGATCCCAATTTCCTAAAAGAATCATCAGATCCAAAAAGACTAGGTAGTGAACCACCTATAACTTGCAGAAATGCTTCAGAGGTGGCCATCAATCCTGATGTTAAGGCAAGGAACAGTTTCTACACCCAGAAGAATTTAATACCTCCAACTCCAATGGGAAATACCTAATGGTTCTGGACATCCATAAAACGGTTACTATCAGAATGAAATGGAACTTTGAAAATAACCAGTACCTTACATATCAAGATCCACTATAAGCAAAATAATCAGGCCAGGTAACTGATTACGACTGTCACACGTCAAACTATCAGCAGAATCTTATATTTTTCAGCTCGTTAACAAAAGAGACTGACAGCAAAAACCAAGAAGATGTGATCATACAAGACTTGAGATTTATAAAGTTAACAAACTATAATCCTAAGCTTAGCTTATTACTTCTCACGGCATCACATTTGAGAGCATAGTTCTCCAAAATCTATATGGAGCTAAAAAGTCTACTAGGTATTGATAAAGTACATTATTTGAAAAAAAAGGAACAAATTACACACAGCTACTGGAACATAGGAGGCAATGCTTCATCAGACAACTAAATCAATTTGAATTTAAAATGTCAATTATAACCCAATAGTTCTGCACAATTCAGGCATTCCCTAGTACCCTGATCACACAAAAAAACGCGAAGAAGATCTAAACTCAGTCGGGCTCCTATAACTGATGATGGGGAAAGTCACCTTTCTTCTCGATTCCAATTTTCTTCAACAAAGAAAGTAACTTTCTGAGATAATAATAATTACTAGTCGCGTAACCATCTGATAAACTAACTCACTAATGATGTACAATAAAGCAAACCACTACCACTTTTTACTCATCCATCTTTCCTTCTAAAATTCACTCACACAAAAACCTTGATAAAAAAAAATCATTCAAAAGTAACCTAAACACAAACTGTAAATCATCTAAAAATTCTATCTTTTCAATCAATTACAACTCCCCCAATATACACCATTACAAATTTCACTTAATTACCAAGTGGGTATACTGCAAAACTAAAAATTCTTAAACAATACAACTATTTACTTCTCAGAACAATGATTAAGGACAGACCCATCTGAAATCTTGAACTATATCAATAACCCATTTGCTATACATGAAAAAGAAGCTTAAAGTTTCAAACTTTGAGCAATTAAAGTAAAAACAAATCAAATCTCACAAAATCAAAGGCAAAAAAGGTACAAATTTGATTTTTACCTTATAAATATTGTTGAAGAACTTGAAACTTCACAGGCACCAGCACAAATGAATGAAGAAATCAATGTCTTATAGCTTAGTTGCAACTTGCAAGTTATAGCTACAAGCTTAAACAATTTCTAGAAAATGTAAACAGTTTTTTTTTCTTCAAATAAACGTGAATAAATTGATTGATCAAATATGTGGTTAGTTTTGTTTGCTTTTCTTTATTACTAGGTAAATTATCCGCGCTTCGCGCGGCGGTGAACTACGTGAATAATCTATTTCTGAACATTTGATAATATAAGTGTTTTCGAGGTACAACTCTACGATAATTGTCAAGAATATTTTATTCAAAGATGAAACAAAATATTTTTAAATATTAAAATCAAAAAAATTAATTCTAAGTATTTATGCGTTTTTTTTTAATTAATTCTTTATTTTAATTTAATGAGAAAAATATATCATATATAAAGCTGGATAATAAAAATAGGACGTGGGGCCTTACTTTGGCCAGAATTATCATTATCTTTTTTATCAATTTTTTAGTTTTTGTTTATCTCTAAAATATACTAATTGGTGGGGGGAGGGGGGTAATTAAAATAACTTTTATATCTCTCCTTATCATTACTACTACAATTTATTACTCTTCATCTCTCATCTTATTATAATTTATTGTTTTCCTTATATTCTCTCATCTTACCTTTTAGGTTACTATCTTACAATTTTTCTTTTCAATATTTTTTATCTCAATTATCTCATTTAATTTATTGTCATAAAAATTTCTGAAAATTAAAAATATATTTTTAATTAATTTCATCATCTCTCATCACTATTATTATAATATATTATTTTCCTAAAATTCTCTATTTTACCTTTTGTGTCTCTGTTTTTTCTTTTTTTGAAAAAATAGTTTTCTACTATCCTACACGTAATTTCATTATTCTTTATCTCAATTAATCTCATTTATTATTGTCATGAAAAAATTTCAAAAAAATATTTTTTTAAAAAATTTCATCAAATATTATTAATTGATCTTTCCTAAAATGCTTCATCTTCCTTCTCTCATATTTCTTTCATTCATAAAAAATTATAAAACAAATAAAGTTAGTGATAATAGAACAAGACGATCGAAACGGAAAAAATATTGATAAAAAAATGACAATAGAAATATAATATTATTATGGAAAGCATAACGATTATTTTCCTATTTATACATGTTTCAATTGAGCAATAAATGAAAACACTTATTATTATTTTTAAAATGATAGAGTAATTTATTTTAATTTAAAGAACAAATAAGAATTTATATCAGACTAAGGAATGATCTAACAATTATAAGGAAAAAGTCAAAATTAATTTCTGTAAAAAGATTGTAATTCTTATATAGTTATAATAAGTAATGTTTAGAATTAAAAAAATAAAATAAACGAAAAAGTACAGAAAAGGAAAAACAAGTAATTTAAGGAAATAATATAAGCAATATTAATAATGATATTTAAGGGAAGGAAGTAAAAGAAATCAATAGCATTGATGGTGATAACAATTAAATATGGTCATCATTCATATTTTATAAGATTTTAAGTCTTTTAAAATTAGAATAAACGATAAAAATAAAATAAAATTCGAGGCACAAATTTCCATAGAAGGATAATTTCAATTTTGAGCAATTATTTATTTTAATAAAAATGTTTGAAAGAATATTTGAAAAAATAAAATTAAATAAATATAAGATTTTTGTTTATAAAACATACAATTATCAACGTTGGACTAAGAAATGATCTAAAATTTTTAAGCAAAAAATGTTAAAATCATATTCCATAAAAAAACACTGTGATTCTTAAGTAGTTATAATAGTTAGATTTTACAAATAAATAAATAAAATTTCAGGCATTAGAAATTAAAGAAATATACACGAAAACGTTAATACAAAATAAATACGACCAAAAAAACCAAAAAAAAGAAGAAAAAAGTTAGTAGACTAAAGAAGAAAAATTAATATCGTTAGTAAATTTTAAGTTAAGTTAAATAATGAAAAATAAATTATAATTTAATTTTATATATATATATAAAGAAATTATGACATAATAAAATAAGAAAGGAGTTGAATACTTATTCTCCTCCTAAATTTAATACTAATTTACTAAATTGATTGATTTTTTCTCTAAATATATCTTCTTACATATTATGAATTTTTGTTCTCCATATAAAAGAAATCAACATTCTTTTAAAAAAGGCATCTACTTTGAAGACAATTTTTTGTTACATAATTTTTTTCTTGAGATATCCTTTCTTTCTTTTTTTCTTGAAAAACTCACAAGGTCTAGATTTCGCTGGACATCTCAATGACTAAATTTGATATCCGTATATTCATCACCATCATTATCTTTAGATTCTGAGATACTCTCTTTCCCTTTTCAAAAAAGTTGATATATGTATATTCATCACCATCAATATCTTTAGAAGTTTTATCATCACGAATATATTTAGATCTTGCGATACTCTTTCTTTCCTTACCTTGAAAAAATCACAAGGGCTAAAATTTCGTTGGACATCTCAATATCAAAATTGATACCTATATATTCATCATTAGAAGAAGAAGAAGGGAGAAAGTGAAAGTTTCCACTATTGTTGTACAATAGTCAATTTTTTATTTTATTTTATAGGCTAAATAATTATGAACTGTTATGAAAAATGAAAGGATTTAATCTTTTCATCTTCCATTTACTTAAAAGTGTATTAGTATGATGGAAGTTTTAAAGGAGCATGATGTAATGCATTAAATATTTTTCAGTTTTTTAAACAAAAAATTAAAAATGAAAATAAAATATCAAAAAAATGAAATAGAACATAAATAGAAATGCTGGCCATAGAGAGGTGCCACATCAGATTTTTTATATCCAGCTTTATATATATATATAGATTTCTTTAACATAATAATAATAATATCATCCAACTTTAAAGACGCATAAGTAAGATATTTTGATTTATATCGGTATTAAGTGTCCACCGAGATATCGTGCAAATAAGTTGAGATGTCTGGATGTATATTTTCAAAGTTGGAGGGTTGAATTGTCAGTTAAAGTCAAGTTAAATATTTATTGTTTTTGACATCTCAACTCGTTTATGATGTGTAGTTTAAATACTTCAATTTGCAAATAGAACATTCAAACACCTTGACTCATTCGATTTTTGTTTATTTATCAAATATCCTTGATTGTTAGAAAACATGACACAAAGTATCAAGGACATAAAATAATGTTACATATAACATAAAAAAGATAGCTGAATCAAAAAGAAAGATGTCGATGAGAACGTATTTTATCCCCTATCGCACGAAAAGGAAACCTATAGTTTGTTTGATAGGTCCGAAAATGCTTCTTATTGGTTCCTGCCCCCTATCAATATGAATGGATCTTTAGACTAAACCCAAAACCACACTCTTTTTTTTGAGTCTGCTTAAGTGATGTAAGTCGTAAAGAGTTGTTTACAATTAATTGTACAAATAATGTGGTTTAACTAATTATACAAAACTTATTGCATAAATTTTGTGATAGATTTGATTACTCACTCAAATCAATTAAAATCAGGCATAATTTATAGAAAATACAAATATTATTATGGAAAAATTACATAAATTAATACATTTTAAAAAATAATTACTGATTTTAGCGATACTTTTTGTTTATTACCATTTATAGCAATGTTTTGTTAAATCTGTAATATGTATTAAACTTGTATTAGAAATGAATTAAAAGTGATCAAGTGAAATAAAAATATTATTGCTATAAATGGTAAATATTTTTTTAATATAATATATTTATGTAAGTTTCCCTATTATTATTATTTGTTACGAATTTTCAAATATTGGCCCATGAATTTTTAACCACTTTGGGCCCTAATTTTATGGGCTAAAAGCCCATATAGCCTCCCTTTTATAGGTGCTCGAATTTGGATCTTTTACAGGCCCATAAGATAATGGAGCCCAAACAATTACGTATGGCTTAGATTTTGGAAACTTCATCGGAAAAATTATATAAATACATAACTTAAGATATGATGATCTCTAAATTTATCTATCATTTTAAAAAATTACAAAAAAACCCTTTCGAGTATATCTGTATCTCCTTTTGTATACATCCCTATCCCCTCTCGGACACATCGGATACATTCATATCCTCTCGGATACAAAGCTATCCCCTCTCGGATACATCTCACTCTTAAGTAATGTATCATTTGCAATGTAAGGGACAACCTGAGAATGTACTCGAGAGTAATAAAAAAAAATTAAGATTTTTATAATTGAGAAAACTTTTGGGATAGAATATTATTAGCCTCAAAATATATGAGAATTTTATATTTTGCTGATATAAAGTGATATATAAATAATTTTAAGATATTACTTATCGACTGTATTTTTATTATTAAAAAAGGAATTATTATTTTTAGCAAAAAAAAAAAAATTCTTACTACTCTACCCAATCAAACAGGGCATTGACTTAAATTACAATACTAATTTTAGTTAGTTCAATTATTTTGACAATTTAGTTCAAATAATTAGTACTTACCTTAGTAGAAAGGCGAGGTAGTTTGAAATTTCTTTCATTTTAATCATAAATTTTGACTTTAAGCTTTAACAAGCAAATTTGAATGGTCAAAATTTTAAATTCGGTTAGTTAAATTAATAAATATTGATACACATAAAAGTTTCATATATATATATATATATATAACATGTCTAATTAGACTGAAATTTTGTTCGATTCTTTCGAATTTATATATGTTTGTTAGTTATAGTAAATTTAATTAATTAAGCCGGCTCTATTATTATCTAGTTATACTACATATCATTGTCCATTAGAGACAAGATAAATAATATAAAAAGATAATACTAAGTTATATTAATCTGGCATAAATAGTAGAATGACAGATAATAACATCATAATATTGAAGATAAATTATATCATGTGATTTAGATTTGGATACGACTTGTGAATAATTTAACAAATATGTGAAATGAAGATGAGATATATTGATTTATCATCATTCGCTTGTTTTAGTTTAAATTTAAGTGTATAATTTATTTTGATCTTTCGTTTGAAACTTTAAAATTATGATAATCCGATATGATTGTGAATTATCTAATTAAACCATTGGATTAAACTAAAAATGAAGTCTACATATTTATCATGATTTGAATGTCACAATTTTCCTTATTTGTAGTTTTGAAATTATAATGATACGATACATAAAGTAATTTAAAATATACAATATGTTAGTTGATATAATATGTAGTTATGAATTCATATTGCAGGCTCATAAATGAAGATGAATTGACCATGTCCATAGTTGATAATTGTAATTTGCAATTATAAGAAAGAGATCAATATTTAACTTATTATATGAGGCATAATAATATATTTAATTTCTTAACTAGATATTATTGGATAGACAATTTTAGCAATTGGCATTAATAACTACTTAATTTTAGGTATAAAAATAAAGATCTAGGATTAAAATATTATTAGCTTATAGACACAAGTAACTAAAAACAGACAAAACAATGTAAAGACAAATATATCAAACAAGACAGATAAATACAAAGTTGCATAATTTGTTGATGCATCTTTCTACTTATATATATATATATATATATATATATATATATGATGATGATGATGATTAGTTATGATGTTCATATCAATTTGTATTAATTTTGTGAAATATTTGTCATCTTTCACTAGCAACAGCCAATAAGTATCACTTCCCATCGCTAAACGCAAATAGAAATAACGTAACTTTGTTTGTCTATCAAGGTGTGCAATAACAAATGAGAATAGATCACTCGGTATTTTGATTTAAATTGAAGTTTGAATCTGAGGCCTTATATGGTTCTCAATGCAATTCGTTAATTACTAAATCACACCCTTAATTTATCTTAAATAAAGATATATTTATGAGCGTATTTCGTATTTTATGATTTATTAGACCTTTAATTTATTTTTTTGAAACAAGTGTAGATACAATGAAGATTATGTGAATCAAAATGAGAGATATCAAGGTACAAAGGCAAATAAGGAAATTAAATTAAATCATTAAGACATTATTATTTATAGATTTTGCTACTTAATTTTTGCTTACTATAACCAAAACCTAATTGGCATGCTAATTAATCATGCTCCTTTTTATTTGGATTTCTTACTTTAATTAAATATTGTGACTTCAATAAAAAAAATAAAAAAAAATAATATATCTATATATATCATGATTTGTTTGAAAAATCAAAGTTGTTTATATCATGATTTGTTTGAAAAATCCTTAAATTCCTTTTTTACTGGTACACTTTTGTGTTTATGTATAATCCTTCAATTCATTCTTTATTTTACCCCCTCCCCTATTTTGTGTGTTTACATTATTATTAGTTATTTCATAGTGTTGTAACATCATGTTCATCTAAATTAGATAGGGTCGAGGAGTTCGTACGAACATACTTCAGTTAGAAATTACATAGTTTATATATGATTAAATTACTTTTATGTATATACAGCAGATGTTGAACACCGTATCAGTTAGAAATTACGTAGTTTATATATGATTGAAATTACTTTTATGTATATACAGTAGATGTTGAACATCGTATCAGTTAGAAATTACATAGTTTATATATGATTGAAATTACTTTTATGTATATACAGTAGATGTTGAACACCAGTTAAGAAATTACATAGTTTATATATGATTGAAATTACTTTTATGTATGTCCAGTAGATGTTGAACACCGTATCAATTAGAAATTACTTTGTTTATATATGATTGAAATTACTTTTATGTATATACAGTAGATGTTGAACACGTTGTAACATAGATTTCTGTGTAAAAAGTTGAATGATAGAGTTTAAATTATGGATTCGCGTCTGTTATTTCCATGAGATCTTGAATTTTCCCATGTTGAGTTTGTTGGAGTAATGTATATGTTAACAAAATTGTTGTTGTAGTTATTTTTTAGTAAAATTTTCGTTCTGTTTTCTCTGTTTACAGGTTTGATCATTGAAAAAGAAGATATAAAGGGTGTTTTTTGAGTTTGATTTTATTGGAGGAGTGTAAAATGGAGGTAACATTAGGCCAGGATGAGCTGTCTAAGTCAATGAGTCGTCGATCTATGAGTAAGAGTATTCGATCAGTAAGTTCGAGGAGTTGGGCATCAGCCAGTGTTAGAGAAGTGATGTTTACAGCACCAGGAGGTGGTGATGTTTTTCAGAAAAGTACACGTGAAAATGACGATGAACAAGAGCTAAAATGGGCTGCTATTGAGAGACTTCCGACTTACGATAGGCTAAGGAAAGGGATTTTGAGACAAACGTTAGATGATGGGAAGATTAATTATCACGAAGTTGATGTTGTTCATCTTGGATTACAAGATAGGAAACAGATTTTAGAAAGTATACTTAAAGTTGTTGAGGAAGATAATGAGAGGTTTCTTAGAAGACTTAGAGGCAGGACTGATAGGTGAGTAATGTAGTAATATAACAAATTTCATTGATTTTAGTGTATTATGTGTTAATATCAAATATATATCTGTGTGTATGTAACAGGGTTGGAATTGAGATTCCGAAAATCGAAGTTCGTTTTGAGGATCTTTGTATTGATGGAGATGCATATGTTGGATCTAGAGCATTGCCTACTCTATGGAATGCTTCAATCAATTTCGTAGAGGTATTGTTTCATTTCGACAATGCCTTTGTTTCCTTTAGTTTTGTCGTACTTGTTAAACGATTGAATTCTTTTGTGTTTCCGTCTTCAAATTTCATAGGGGTTTCTTGAAAAGATCAAGATTGTGCCTTCGAAAAAACGGGTTGTTAACATACTGCGTGATGTGAGTGGAATCGTAAGACCCTCAAGGTATGGCATACGAACAATATACCCAGTGTAGTACCAGAAGGTGGGGTATGGTTTAATTTCTAACTCCTATATTGCTTTTGTGGTTCTTTCATTTTATAGGATGACGTTACTTCTGGGGCCGCCTGGTTCTGGAAAAACTACATTGCTAAAAGCACTTGCTGCGGTGCTAGACAAGGACCTAAGAGTGAGTGACTTTTGAACTTTCGATAGGTGGTCTGGAAGTTTTAGTTAAGTCGTGTGACGATGTGTTCTTTTAGGTGAACGGAAGGATCAGTTACTGTGGTCAGGAACTGTCGGAGTTTATACCTCAAAGGACATGTGCTTATATTAGTCAGCATGATGTTCATCACGGAGAGATGACAGTTAAAGAGACGTTGGATTTTGCTGGACGTTGTTTAGGAATTGGAACAAGATATGAGCTCCTTACTGAATTGTTAAGGCGCGAAAAGGATGCAGGAATCAAACCCGATCCTGAAATAGATGCATTTATGAAAGCTACAGCTGTTGCAGGCCAAGAATCTAGTCTTGTCACAGACTATGTTCTTAGGGTTAGACTCGTGGTTGAACTCGTAACTTTTCCTCCATGTACAAACTCAACTTGAACTGATTATTGAAGTGAATTACAGATACTTGGGATGGATATATGTGCTGATATATTGGTCGGTGATGATATGAGAAGGGGCATCTCTGGTGGACAGAAGAAGCGACTCACAACCGGTATGTAGAATATCACGTGAACCAAAGGAAGATTATTATATAACATTTGTTTTCGTCTTGTCTCCCGCACCATCTATCCAGCTTGCTATATGCGCCTTGTGACTACATTTGATGTGCAGGAGAAATGTTGGTTGGCCCTGCTAAAGTTTTCTTCATGGATGAAATATCAACTGGCCTCGACAGCTCAACCACATTTCAAATTGTGAAATACATGAGGCAGATGGTTCATATTATGGATGTAACCATGATAATCTCTCTTCTACAACCTGCACCGGAAACCTATGATCTTTTCGATGACATTATATTGCTTTCTGAGGGAAATATTATCTACCAAGGTCCACGTGAGAATGTCTTGGAGTTTTTCGAGGGTGTTGGATTCAAATGCCCAGAAAGGAAAGGAGTTGCTGACTTTCTGCAAGAGGTTACTTCTCTAAAGGACCAAGAACAGTATTGGTTCCGAAGAAATGAACCTTACCGATATATTTCAGTGGCTGAATTCGCTGAACGATTTAGAAATTTTCATGTTGGGCAACAACTTCTTGATGACCTTAGAGTTCCTTATGACAAAAACAAAGCCCATCCTGCTGCACTGGTTACGGAGAAGTATGGTATCTCCAACACGGAACTCTTCAAGGCATGCTTATCGAGAGAATGGCTATTGATAAAGCGGAACTCCTTCTTATACATATTTAAGACGTTCCAGATCACTGTGATGTCAATAATTACCTTTACAGTATTCTTTAGAACAGAGATGAAAACTGGTCAGCTCGTAGATGGAGGCAAATTTTACGGTGCCTTGTTTTTCAGCCTCATCAATATAATGTTTAATGGTACAGCAGAGCTTGCACTTACCATTTTCAGACTTCCTGTGTTCTTTAAACAGCGAGATTCTATGTTTTACCCAGCTTGGGCTTTCACTCTTCCTATTTGGCTTTTAAGGATTCCCATTTCGTTTATCGAATCACTGATATGGGTCTTAATTACTTATTACACCATCGGGTTTGCTCCTGATTTTACTAGGTATGTTCTTAGCTTACTCCTAACAACCAAAATATCTTGTGGCGAAATATGGCTTATCTGTTAGGCAGATTAGCCAGTGTGAATTTATGGTGCACATATAACAGTTATATTAGACTATATGCATTCAAACTTACCTACAAATTTTCAGGTTTTTGCGCCAATTCTTGGTCTTTTTTGCTTTGCATCAGTCGGCTCTATCTCTATTCCGTTTCGTTGCTGCACTTGGAAGGTCTCAAGTAGTTGCTAATACATTTGCAACTTTCACAATACTGATAGTCTTTCTGCTTGGTGGTTTCATTGTTGCAAAAGGTTTGTTTTCTCTTACACTCTTGGGGATTGGAAACTTCTCTATTCTGTTATAGGGAGATGTGGCCGAGTTGGTTGAGCAGGAGATCTTCCAATGGAGGGGTCTCAGGTTCGAACCCCCTTGCATGCTTTCTCAGTCGAGGTCGTTGCACGGGGCTTGCCTAGTGCAATTTACCTCTACTGTGTAGTTTGTGGGCCGTTATACTAGAGCGAGGCTTACCTTAGTGACTGCGGGTTCCCTTGTCATAAAAAATGACAATTTCACATAGCATGTCCAATATCTTGAATGCATTTTTTTATGTACTGGTGTAGATGACCTCAAACCATGGATGAGATGGGGCTACTACATATCTCCTATGACGTATGGACAGAATGCAATTGCCATCAATGAGTTTCTGGACGAAAGATGGAATACTGTAAGCTCTACTATTTATTGGTTCATCGAAAAAGCAACATAAAATGGTTGATATTTTCCATCAACATTAATTATCTTGACACATCCTATTCGTTGCTCTTTGCAGCCCAACGACGACACAAGATTTTCTGAGCCAACAGTCGGTAAGGTTCTTCTCAAGGCAAGGAGCATGTACACTTCAGACTATGTTTTCTGGCTCTGTGTTGTTGCGCTATTTGCATTCTCGTTTTTGTTCAACATTTGCTCTATCTTGGCACTGACATACCTAAACCGTAAGTCTCAGATTTTCTACACTATTTTTAGGTTTTAGAATTGGCTTTTGGTTCTGAATTCTGATCAGTTCTTGTAAGAAAAATGCAGCATTTGGAGATTCTAGATCAGTTAGTTCGGATGATGGCAAAATTAAGGAAACAAAGAGAACAGAATGGACTTCAGCATCTTCAGCTCCACTGACTGAAGGTAGAGACTCTTGTATTTTTCATAAAATGCAATCAGCGTTTAGACAATGCCATGATATAGAAGATGTTGAAATCCTTTCTCGACTCTTACTTGTAAATATTCTGAATACCTGAATGATTATTACAGGTATAGTTACGGATGTAAGGAACACTAACAACTCAAGTATTGAAGAGTCCAAGAAAAGAGGAATGGTTCTTCCTTTCCAGCCACTGTCCCTTGCATTTAATCATATCGATTATTATGTCGATATGCCAGCTGTAAGTAACATCTCTTGGTATTTAAGCTAATTTTCTGGTAATATATATACATGTTTTAAAGCTTAATGTTGAATGGATCCTGGTTGAAAACACCTAACTCTTTGTCAACTACTGTTTGAGCTACCGAATAATCTTTCGTAATCTTGAGTAATACTTTTTAAGGCAGGGGAGGAGTGGAATATGACCTTCTGTGGTTTAATACAGTTCTAATACTTTATCAGGAAATGAAAGACCAAGGAGTTGACAAGACTCGTCTCCAATTGTTACGAGATGTTAGTGGTGCTTTCAGACCTGGAGTTCTTACAGCCTTAGTTGGTGTGAGTGGTGCTGGAAAGACCACGTTAATGGATGTCTTAGCAGGAAGGAAAACGGAAGGCTACATTGAAGGAAGCATCAACATTTCTGGCTATCCAAAGAATCAATCAACGTTTGCTCGCATAAGTGGTTATTGTGAACAGAATGACATTCATTCTCCACATGTTACTGTTTATGAGTCATTGGTATACTCAGCTTGGTTGCGTCTCTCTCCAGATGTAAAAGAATATACACGGAAGGTGTCCTCTCTTATCTTATCCTTTTTCTTCGTATTATCAGTGAAGTTACTCAACTCTGTTTTCTGTTAAAAATGATGTTAAGCACTGACTTCAATTTTGCTGTCTTGTTTAGAATTTCGTCGAGGAAATAATGGAGCTGGTTGAGTTGAATCCACTGAGGGACTCCCTCGTAGGACTTCCAGGGGTAGACGGTCTCTCAACTGAACAGAGGAAGAGGCTGACTATAGCTGTAGAGCTGGTAGCAAATCCATCTATTATTTTCATGGATGAACCGACATCAGGACTTGATGCTAGAGCTGCAGCAATTGTGATGCGAACTGTGAGAAACACCGTGGATACCGGGAGAACTGTTGTCTGCACTATCCATCAGCCAAGCATAGATATCTTCGAAGCATTTGATGAGGTAGTTAGTACAAGCACTGTTGGATTTCATAACTCGTGGATGTTCGTTCATTGTGATGCAACTGTTCTTCTCGTAATCATGTCTAACGATTTTCTTTCAGCTGTTATTGATGAAAAGAGGAGGACAAGTCATATATGCAGGGCCTCTTGGTCATCATTCTCACCTACTGATCGAGTATTTTCAAGTGAGAATGATATCTTAATCAGATTTTGCGGGTGGGGGCTGCTATTAGAACAAATCATCGACTAAAGAACTGTTTTTTCCCCTCAGTCTATTCCAGGGGTTCCTGGAATCAAAGAGGGATATAATCCTGCTACTTGGATGCTGGACATCTCGTCTCCGGCTGTTGAGGCTCAACTTCAAGTAGACTTTGCTGACATTTATGCCAACTCTGAGTTGTATAGGTAACTTAGAAAATAGCGTAGTTGTATTTTTTATTTTTCTTCTTGTTTGTTACCTTATTCGGTTTTTGCAGGAGGAATCAAGACCTTATCAAAGAACTAAGCATTCCTGCGCCAGGATCCAAAGATCTTCACTTCCCCACGGAATTCTCCCAACCGTTTTTTGAACAGTGCAAGGCTTGCTTTTGGAAACAACACTTGTCCTATTGGAGGCATCCACAGTATAATGCCTTTCGGTTTGCTATGACAACAATGATAGGAGTAATATTCGGAATCATTTTTTGGAATAAGGGGAACCAACTGTGAGTAATCTTCGCAATAACAATCTACCTTTTTCTGTCATCACTTTTTACCTTATAGCTAATTATGACAACAGGTCCAAACTACAAGACCTGTTAAATATCGTTGGAGCTATGTATGCTGCTGTCATGTTCCTAGGTGGAACTAATACTTTAGCTGTACAGTCTATTGTTGCTGTAGAAAGGACTGTTTTTTATCGCGAAAAAGCAGCAGGAATGTATTCAGCACTTCCTTATGCATTTGCTCAAGTAAGTAAACTAACTGTAATATATTCGAGAGAACCAATTGGTCGTTGTGAAGTACTAATTCGTACTTTTCCCATATGCAGGTTGCAATAGAGACTATCTATATTGCAATTCAAACTTTTATTTACAGTTTCATTCTATACGCGATGATTGGATTCCACTGGACAGTTGGAAAGTTCTTCTTGTTCTACTTTTTCGTATTCATGTGTTTCGTCTACTTCACTATGTACGGAATGATGCTTGTTGCACTCACTCCAAACTACCACATTGCTGCAATCGTAATGTCATTCTTCCTCAGCTTTTGGAACTTGTTCTCCGGTTTCGTCATTCCAAGAACAGTAAGTACTACACCAAGCACTGCTTAAATACCGCGTTATATTGCACATTGTTCTGATGAAAACCATAACTACATATGCAGCAAATTCCTATATGGTGGAGGTGGTATTATTGGGCTTCTCCAGTTGCATGGACAATATATGGCCTTGTTACGTCTCAAATAGGCGACAAGAACAACCCCATTGTGATTCCAGGAGGCGGCGAGGTATCAATAAAGCTGTATCTGAAGGACAGCTTTGGTTTTGAGTATGACTTCCTGGGAGTTGTTGCTGTAGTTCATGTTGCTTGGGCTGTTTTCTTCTGTTTTGTTTTTGCTTATGCCATCAAGTTCTTGAATTTCCAAAAGAGATAAAGTGAAACTTGAGTTATAGTAGAAAATGTGTGAATTATAGCTATTACTGATCAAATGGAAGTGTTACTAAATCCCAAACAATATTTAAAGGATATGCTGATATTTTTGCTTCCGCTTCTGCGGCTCAATAGAATTAGTGGCCTAAAGCCAAATCATAAGTAAATATCTCAAGTATATTGGATAAAATTAGCACATGTGTGCAAATAGGACGTACACCTCGCGCGTCATATGTGCATTTTATGGCATTTTCGCGGAACCAGGATTTGCATTTTATGTTGCATTATGCTTTTCTATGTTCATTTTCTATGTCACATAGTGGCGGAACCACGATTTGCATTTTATGTTGCATTGTGCATTTTCTATGTCACACAGTGGCGGAATCAAAATTTTTAACAAGGGGTTCACAATATGAGAAGTAAACACGTGAACTAGTGGAAGGGGTTCGACATCTATTATACATATTTGAAAAATAATTTTAACCATATATAAATTGTAATATTTTCCGCCAAAGGAAATTCGGATGAATCTCGCTAAGAGTCACACATACATATTTTGTGTTGATTAGTACTTCAGAAAAATTAGTGCAAGCTCAAAAAGGATGAAGGGTGATATTATATTCTTATTTCAATTACTTGATAGATAAATTTATCTTATTTATTAAAAATATGATAATTTTCATTCGATATTCAATACGCACTTATCGTTTTGAGTCAAACTAATTCGAATTCACATAAAGTTTAGTAAAAAAATTACTGAATTTTGTTTCGTCCTTCGTCTATTTTGACTGTTTAGTATATACTGACTTGATACACCTCTTAAATCAATAAATAAAAAAATTTCTTTTGCTGTATCATCCTTTAAATATAATAAATTCGATACATATCCATAACGTGAAATCATTATCGCTTATAATATATATAGCGGATAAGTACCAATAAACACGATGAATAATTTATCTTCTAACCGAACACTTTCTTCAGAGACAGAAAGTTGCGTACCTCTTACATTAATTAATTAATAATTCAAATTTTTACCATATTTTCTACATATATGTTTCTTGTCATTTGGTTATTATGGGGTTTACGTCTTTTGGGTTTTGCCTATTTTTTTCTCCTGCATGATAGGGTCTGTTAGTTTTTCTTGTTTTTTTAGTAGAAACGTGAAAAGTTTGCTCAAATATTATTTGATTAGTACTATAAATGCAATTTTTAGGATAAAGTTTGAATCTTTCTTGATTTTTTTTGGACCCATTGTTGAATTTTTCCATATTGAGTTTGTATTTTGAGTGGAGCAATGTTAACTTTTATAAGTGGCAGAGAGTTTGTTTTTATGTTTTTGAGTTCTTGGAGAGTGTTAAATCGATTGGATTAGATAGATGTCGTGTAAACAGATATTGGCAGTAGTTTATTGAAACAAAGGGTATAAAGGGTGTTTTTTTGTTTTGTTTTTGTGTTTTTGAAGAGGGTAAAATCGATAGGATTAGATAGATATCGTGTTAACAGAATTGTTCTTTGTAGTTTGTTATGAGTGGTAAAGAGTTCATTGAAACATAGGATTTAAAGGGTGTTTTTTTGTTTTTGTGTTGTTGAAGAGGGTGAAGTTGATAGGATTGAGTTAGATAGATAGATATCCTGTTAGGATAGGTGATTGGAAGGATCTCGGAGACTCACTAAAGTACGAAAGCTAGGATCTTTGAGGGGAAAAAAAAGGAATGGAGGCAACATTAAGCCGGGGTGAGCGGGCCAAGTCATTGAGCCGGCGGTCCATGAGTAGACGTGGCCCGGGGATGAGTAGTTCGAGTTGGACTACACCTGGTGTTAGTGAAATGTATGGTACTGCACCAGGAAGTGATGTTTTCGAGAGAAGTAGAAGGGAAAATGACGATGAACAAGAGCTAAAATGGGCTGCTATTGAGAGGCTTCCTACGTATGATAGGCTGAGGAAAGGGATTTTGAAGCAAACATTGGATGACGGAGAGACGAAATATCATGAAGTTGATCTTGTCCATCTTGGATTACAAGATAGGAAACAACTCTTAGAAGGTATTCTTAAATTAGTTGAAGAAGATAATGAGAGGTTCCTTCGTAGATACAGAGACAGGACCGATAGGTGAGTGAAAATAAACAAATGTAGCAAAGTTCCTTGCTCTTAGTTAATTATGTTTTGATCAACTTTTGCATGGAACAGGGTTGGAATTGAGATTCCGAAAGTTGAAGTTCGATTTGAGCATCTTCGTATTGATGGAGATGCATATGTTGGATCTAGAGCACTGCCTACTCTATGGAATGCTTCCATCAATTTTGTAGAGGTACTATTTCATTTCAATCAAAATTTATTGATGTTGTTTTGCATACTTGTTAAAGTTTTCATTTAATTTTTGTGGTCATTGTAGTTGTTAAATAAGCTGACAAAATATGGTAAATGTACTGATGATTTGATTATTTTTTTCCGTATCCGAATCTCACAGGGGTTTCTTCAAAAGATCAAGATTGTCCCTTCAAAGAAAAGAGTTGTCAACATACTACGCGATGTGAGTGGAATCGTAAGACCCTCAAGGTATGTTCATCAGTTTACTGTTTCATCTAGAGTTAACTTATGAACCTAAATTATGGACAGTAAAGGATTTTAGGTATATCTCAATTAGTTTACCATTGTGTTATAAAACAAAAAAATGTATCACTTCATTTAGTCTTATTTATGATGGTTGGGACAGGCATTATGGAGATTGGAGCTCACTTGTATGTTATGTGGTTCTTGTATTTTATAGGATGACGCTACTTCTGGGGCCTCCTGGTGCTGGGAAAACTACATTGCTAAAAGCACTTGCCGCGGTTCCAGACAAGGACTTAAGAGTGAGTGACTTTTGAACTTTCAGTTTCAATATCATAGCCTGAAAGTTTTAATTAAGTGGTGTTCTGCCGGCAATGTGTTATTCTTTTAGGTGAATGGAAGAATCAGTTATTGTGGTCATGAACTGTCAGAATTTATTCCTCAAAGGACATGTGCTTATATAAGTCAGCATGATATTCATCACGGAGAGATGACAGTTAGAGAGACGTTGGATTTTGCAGGACGTTGTTTAGGAGTTGGAACAAGATATGAGCTGCTTACTGAATTATCAAGGCGTGAAAAGGATGTAGGAATTAAACCTGATCCTGAGATGGATGCATATTTGAAAGCTACCGCTGTTTCAGGCCAAGAATCTAGTCTGGTCACAGACTATGTTCTTAAGGTTAGACTCCTGGTTGCACTTGTAATTATTTCTGCATGTACAAACTACCTAGAACTGATTATTGAAGTGAATTATAGATACTTGGGATGGATATATGTGCTGATATATTGGTCGGTGATGATATGAGAAGGGGTATATCTGGTGGACAGAAAAAGCGGCTCACAACGGGTATGTGGATGTCATGTCAATCAAGGGAAGAGCATGACATAAGCGTTGTTGTTTGCGTCTTGTCTCTTGCAGCATCTAGGTTTTCTGAGTTTCTTGTAGGTGCATGTGCCACGTGACAACATTTAATGTGAAATTGGTTTTTTGACTGAATGCAGGAGAAATGTTGGCTGGTCCTGCTAAAGTTTTCTACATGGATGAAATATCAACTGGCCTCGACAGCTCAACCACCTTTCAAATTGTGAAATACATGAGGCAAATGGTCCATATTATGGATGTAACCATGATAATCTCTCTGCTTCAACCTGCACCAGAAACCTATGATCTTTTCGATGACATTATATTGCTTTCTGAGGGAAAAATTGTCTACCAAGGTCCACGTGAGAATGTCTTGGAGTTTTTTGAGAGTGTTGGATTCAAATGCCCAGAAAGGAAAGGAGTTGCTGACTTCCTGCAAGAGGTTACTTCTCTAAAGGACCAAGAACAGTATTGGTTCCGAAGAAATGAACCTTACAAGTATATTTCAGTGGTTGAATTTGTAGAGCGCTTTACTAATTTTCATGTTGGACAACAGCTTTTTGATGAACTTGGAGTTCCTTATGACAAAAGGAAAACTCATCCTGCTGCACTGGTTACTGAGAAGTATGGCATCTCCAACATGGAACTCTTCAAGGCATGCTTATCGAGGGAATGGCTATTGATGAAGCGAAATTCCTTCTTATACATATTTAAGACATTCCAGATCACTCTGACGGCAATAATTACCTTTACAGTATTCTTTAGAACAGAGATGAAAACTGGTCAGATCGCAGATGGAGGCAAATTTTACGGTGCCTTGTTTTTCAGCCTCATCAATATAATGTTTAATGGTACAGCAGAGCTTGCACTTACCGTTATCAGACTTCCTGTGTTTTATAAACAGAGAGATTCTTTGTTTTACCCAGCTTGGGCTTTCGCTCTTCCCATTTGGCTTTTAAGAATCCCCCTTTCTTTTGTGGAATCACTGATATGGATCGTGCTTACTTATTACACCATCGGGTTTGCTCCTGCTGCAAGTAGGTATGTTCTCTGTTCACTCCGAACAACCAAAAATTCTTGTGGTGCAATTGTTAGGCTGATGAGTCATGATATTTGGTCAATGTAAATTTATGGTGCACATATAACAATTAGTTTAGGAACTATATGAATCCATAATTATATTCTTGCACCTGCGAAATTTTCAGGTTTTTTCGCCAATTCTTGGCATTTTTCGCTTTGCATCTATCGGCTCTGTCTCTCTTCCGTTTTATTGCTGCACTTGGAAGGACTCAAGTAGTTTCTAGCACTTTTACAACCTTCACAATACTGATAGTCTTTGTGCTTGGTGGTTTCATCGTTGCAAAAGGTTGGTTTACTATTGAGAGTTCTTTTATAATCTACAAATACGAATATTTCACATGGCATGTCCAGTATTTTGAACACATTTCTGTGTACTGGTGCAGATGACCTGGAACCATGGATGCAATGGGGCTACTATATTTCTCCTATGACATATGGACAGAATGCAATTGCCATCAATGAGTTTTTGGACGAAAGATGGAGTACTGTAAGCATTACCATTACTTCATAAAAATGATGGCATTTATTGCTGACACTTTCCATCAACGTTAATTTATCTTGAGACATCTTATCCGTTGCTCTTTGCAGCCCAACAATGACACAAGATTTTCTGAGCCAACAGTCGGCAAGGTTCTTCTCAAGGCAAGGAGCATGTATACAGAAGACCATGTTTTCTGGCTCTGTGTTGTTGCCCTATTTGCCTTCTCGTTTATCTTCAACTTTGGCTTTATCTTGGCGCTGACATACCTAAACCGTAAGTCCCAGATAGTCTGTACTATTTATAGTTTTAGAATCGTCTTTTGGTTCTGATCAGATCTTGTAAGAAAAATGCAGCACTTGGAGATTCTAGGTCAGTTATTTCAGATGATGACAGAAGTAAGAAAAAGAAGCAAACGGAGCGGAGTTCACCAATTTCAACTCCGATGACTGAAGGTCAAGACTCTTGCATCTATCCATTTCTCATGGCTACAGCTTTTATTTGTACAAAATGATTATTTTTATCAAGTAAGGTAATGTTATGATGTAATAGTACCAAGGATGCCAAGCGCCCGGCCAAATTACTTCCTTAGAGAATCCAAAAAATTTCTAAAGAAAACACTCCAAAAAAAGATGCTTCTCAAAGAAACACTTCTTATTCCTCCTAGCCAGATGATCCACATGATGCATAAGGGAATGGCCCTCCAAACGTATTTCAATCTTCTGTCAATTTGCTGTCGTTACCAAGCTGATACCAGTTTTTCCCTTTCTTGAGCTCTAATAAAGAGAACGCCTTTTTCATTAACTTTGTGAACTGATGAATATTTGACCTCTGTAAGAATCTAGTGGGAGGCCTTGATAGAATCTTAGGACGTTATCCTCAAGCGTGTTCCTGCACATTTGTATGAAATGAGAAAAAGACCGTTTGAAGAACCATGTACTGGTACGACGTTGGTCATTCCAGATTTAAGAATATTATATCATTGGATTTGTGCATCTGCAGTTAAAAAAATTCTTGAAGGTCTGTAAATTATCTCTGAAATGCATGATTCTGGTGGCGGTATGGCCATTCTGTATATGACCATCCTTCATAAATTGCAATCAATGACACTATACGGGAGATGTTGAATCCTCTCTCTTCTTTTACCAGTTGTACATATTCTGACTACGTGAATGATTATTACAGGTATATCTAGGGGCGTAAGGGACACTAACAGCTCCAGTAGTGAAGAAGCCAAGAAAAAAGGAATGGTGCTTCCTTTCCAGCCCCTGTCCCTTGCATTTAATCATATAAATTATTACGTCAATATGCCAGATGTAAGTAACATTTCTTGCTATTTAAACGTTACCTTTGCTATGATTTAGTTCTTATTAGTTATCTGGTATTCAAGAATAGATGTTTCTCAAGGAATTCCTAACAATCTTCGAGAGGCTG
Source organism: Solanum pennellii (assembly GCF_001406875.1). Lineage (NCBI taxonomy): Eukaryota > Viridiplantae > Streptophyta > Magnoliopsida > Solanales > Solanaceae > Solanum > Solanum pennellii. Next base: position 1,776,254 of record NC_028647.1, read on the forward strand.
GACACTTTGTGAATATATATTGTGTGTGCGCGCATTTCTCTCTCTCTCTCTCTCTCTCTCTCTTTCTCTGTCTATGTATTAAAGCTATGTGTGTTTGTTAGTCACATACTCTTTGGACCTACAGCTTAACATGTCCTGTTTTTAAAGAACTGGCGCTAGCGATATTCAGAACTTTCTATTTGATTTGCATGATTAGTACCATGTTCTAATGATCATTTGGCTAAACTAGTGGGAAATGTTTCCTAACAATCTTATAGAGATTATGATCGAAGTTTCTAAAAGAAAAAGCTTTCCTGAGTTACCAAACAACCTGTTGAATTCTTGACTTAATATTATAAAGGCAGGGAGGAGTGGAATATGAACTTCTGTGGCTTATACAGTTGTATTTTATCAGGAAATGAAAGTCCAAGGAGTTGAGGATACTCGTCTCCAATTGCTACGAAATGTTAGTGGTGCTTTCAGGCCTGGAGTTCTAACGGCCTTAGTTGGTGTAAGTGGTGCTGGAAAGACCACGCTGATGGATGTTTTAGCAGGAAGGAAAACAGAAGGCTCCATTGAAGGAAGCATCAGTATTTCTGGTAATCCAAAGAATCAATCAACTTTTGCTCGCATAAGTGGCTATTGTGAACAGAATGACATTCATTCTCCACATGTTACCGTTTATGAGTCGTTGGTATACTCAGCTTGGTTACGTCTCTCTCCAGATGTAAAAAAACAAACACGGAAGGTCGGCTCACTTGTCTTATCCCCTGACATTGTATTATCAGTGAAGTCTTTGTACTTTTTTCTTTTACATTGTTATCTTCATGATAAAGTCTACTTTATCTTCTGTTAAAAACCCTGAGAGCTCTCGTAGAAGAGGAGGTCAAGGACTGACTTTGATTTTTGGCCCTGTTTAGAATTTTGTCGAAGAAGTAATGGATTTAGTCGAGTTGAATTCTCTGAGAGACTCCCTAGTTGGCCTTCCAGGGGTAGATGGCCTCTCAACTGAACAGAGAAAGAGGCTGACCATAGCTGTAGAGCTTGTGGCAAATCCATCTATTATTTTCATGGATGAACCGACATCAGGACTTGATGCTAGAGCTGCAGCAATTGTGATGCGAACCGTAAGAAACACTGTGGATACTGGGAGAACTGTTGTCTGCACTATCCACCAGCCGAGCATAGATATCTTCGAAGCATTTGATGAGGTAGTTAGTGCAAGCAATGTTGCATTTCATAACCTGTGAATACCCATTTCTTGTGATGCAACTGTTCTCATAATCATGTCTAATGATTTCCTTGCAGCTGTTACTGATGAAAAGAGGAGGACAAGTCATATATGCAGGGCCTCTTGGTCATCATTCTCACCTGCTGATCGAGTATTTTCAAGTTAGGATCATATCTTTATCATATTATGAGGATGGGAGTCTCTCTATTAGAACAAATCAGCAACTAAAGAGTTGTTTTTTTCTCAGTCTGTTCCAGGGGTTCCTGAAATCAAAGAGGGAATCAATCCTGCTACCTGGATGCTGGATGTCTCTTCTCCGGCTGTTGAGGCTCAACTACAAGTAGATTTTGCCGACATTTATGCCAACTCTGAGCTGTATAGGTAATTTAGAAGATTGAGTAGTTGTATTTTTATTTTTCTTCTGGTTTGCTATTACTAAACCTTGGACCTTCCTTACCGGTTTTTGCAGGAGGAATCAAGAACTTATCAAAGAACTAGGCATTCCCGCACCAGGATCCCAAGATCTTCACTTCCCCACGAAATTCTCTCAACCGTTTTTTGAACAGTGCAAGGCTTGCTTTTGGAAACAACACTTGTCCTATTGGCGGCATCCACAGTATAATGCCATTCGGTTTGCTATGACAGCAATGATAGGAGTAATATTCGGAATCATCCTTTGGAATAAAGGGAACCAATTGTGAGTAAATCTTCTTCGTTGAGTCCCAAAATTAACATTGCGTAATAACAATCTTTCTACTTTTGTCATCACTTTTTTCCTCATAGATAAATTGTGATAACAGGTCCAAACAACAGGACCTTTTAAATATAATTGGAGCTATATATGCGGCTGTTATGTTCCTCGGTGGAACTAATACTTCAACCGTGCAGTCTGTTGTTGCCATAGAAAGGACAGTCTTTTATCGAGAGAAAGCAGCAGGAATGTTTTCAGCACTCCCTTATGCATTTGCTCAGGTTAGAGTAACTTCAATTAAACATATGCTATAGAATTTCTGGAAAATCAATTGATCATTGATAAGCGATTCATACTTGTGGCATATGCAGGTGGTCATAGAGACTATTTATATTGCGATTCAAACATTTATTTACAGCCTTATTCTGTTCACAATGATTGGATTCCAGTGGACGGTTGGAAAGTTCTTTTTGTTCTACTTTTTTGTTTTCATGTGCTTCGTCTACTTCACTATGTACGGAATGATGCTTGTTGCACTCACTCCAAACTACCACATTGCTGCAATCGTAATGTCTTTCTTCCTCAGCTTTTGGAACTTGTTCTCTGGTTTCGTTATTTCAAGAACGGTAAGTAAAACAAGCCTCGCATGATCAAAATAATAATAAGAAAGATCTTAGTATTGTGCATTTTTCTGATGAAACCATAATTCATTTGCAGCAAATTCCTATATGGTGGAGGTGGTATTATTGGGGCTCTCCAGTGGCATGGACAATATATGGCCTAGTAACGTCTCAAGTAGGCGACAAAAGCAATCTCATTGAGATACCAGGAAGTGGTGAGGTATCGTTAAAGTTGTATCTGAAGGAAAGCTATGGTTTTGAGTATGACTTCCTGGGAGTTGTTGCTGCAATGCATGTAGTATGGGCAGTTTTCTTCTGCTTTGTTTTTGCTTATGCCATCAAGTTCTTGAATTTCCAGAGGAGATAAGTGAAATTTGAGTCTGAATGTAGAGTTTTGCATTCACATAAAATGTGCATAAGCTACGCAAATATAATTTTTTTTGGAGAACTATAGCCTACTATAATGAATTTTAGTTTTTTGCTCACTGAGCTCATTTCATGGTTGCACAGAAATTATTCTTTTTGTGTGTCAATTTCTTCATCTTATTTTGTGGAAGTTTCTTCAAGGCATTATTTTCATGAACCACTGTGATGTGATTGTATAACTCCTTCACGTGACGCTTGCAAATAATATAACAACGAGTCCTAAGTTTGAATAAAAGAGCCAGAATGGATATATAGATGATTCATATCATGAACCTCAGTAGTTATTAGTTTGGATTTTTAATTGAGGCATAATTTGTTTTGAATACCAGCATGATAGATATGATGAGTATGGTTTGTGTGGTGGTTTAGCTTTAAAAACTCTTGCAACTGGCAAGTACACATTTCAACTTTGGGTATGCACATCTAGACATATCAACTCGTGTTCACTATGCAGTTGAACACTCTTAACTTACAAAATGATCACCTCTAAATTGTGTCACGCCAGTGTCGGAGTCCACGAGATACTATGGGTACGAGTTGGAGGGTTTAGTTGTCACTTGAACCAAGTTGAGGTGTCTAGATGTACACTTTCAAAGTTGGAGTACTTAGTCGCCAGCTAAGGCCAGGTTTAGTGTTTGTTTATGTATTACGATTCATTTCCCAAGTTCAAATTTAACAGGTAACTAAAGCAGAAAGCATACATACAAATGCATGTTATATAAGTTTACCAATTGAAAATCTTGATACTCCAAATCTGTCTGTAGCAATAAAAAAGTTGTAAATTTGAACTCTCATATACAATCAAGAAAAGACAAAAACTTGAATCTGTTGGAAACTCCAAAATCTGACAAAACATGGTATACAAAGAAAGTATGATAACCTGTAAACTCTAAAATATACTAATTCTTGGCTTTATTATCATCTGCAAACATAGAAACCTCCACTATATATACTTCCCAACTAATTTACTCCAATCAACCCAAGATTTTCCCTTTCTGCTCTACAGTTGAAAGTCAAAAATATAAGAAAAGGGAAATACAAAAAGCCAAAAAATAAAAAGCCTTAGATTATAAAGTTACATTATTTTCATTCATACTGATTCTATCTCATCCACTGTATATGCTTAAGTGAGTTCCTGATTTATTTAATGCTATTCCATTGAGTGGCATATCGCTACACCCTTCGCCGGAAAATTATATTTTTTATATAGAAAACAATATTGTGTATATAGTTCAAAGTTTACTTTTGATAGATAGATATATTAAATCTTGAATGCTTTTAGCGAAATTTCTGGTTTCGCCATTGCTATTAAGCATAACTTAAGTAACACATTTTTTGTTTTTCCATTGTTGAGTAGAACAGCATTGACGGAAATATTCAAGAATACTTGGTCCTGGACAGGGTGAAAAAAACTCTGTAGAGGATAAGGATGGCTTCATCAATGAGGGAAAATGAGCTGGTGAGGTCTATGAGCAAAAAGGCGAGCTTTTCGTCAGCTAGCAGGAGGGGATCTTGGGCTTCAGCAAGCCTTCGCGAGGCATTTGGTGCACCAGGAGGGGATGTTTTCGTGAAAAGCGGAAGGCAAGATGATGAAGATGAGCTGAAATGGGCTGCGATCGAGAGGCTTCCTACTTATGACAGAATGAGGAAGGGAATCTTGAAACAAGTCTTGGACAATGGGAGAGTTGTTCATGAGCAAGTTGATGTAGCTAATATGGGAATGCACGAAAAGAAGCAACTTATGGAAAATATACTAAATGGTATTGATGAAGATAATGAGAGGTTCCTTCTCAGGCTTAAAGATCGTATCGAAAGGTGAAAAAAAATATACAAACTGCTTTTCAGATTTTGAAAGAATCAAAGTTATTCCTTTTTGGAGAAAAAAGTATGAGATGATAAACTTTGTCAAACAGGGTTGGAATCGATATTCCAAAAATCGAAATCAGGTTTGAGCACTTGTCGATTGAAGGAGATGCGTATGTTGGCAGCAGAGCGCTTCCAACACTGTGGAATTCAACAATCAACTCATTAGAGGTAGTTAAATTTGCATTATCTGAATCTTTTGTATATCTAAGACATGGATCAGAAGATATTTATTCGAGTATTTATACTTAAGTTTGAGGATCACTCTTTGTTTACTTATGTTATTAGGGACTTCTCGGGCTTGTTAGGCTTTCACCGTCTAAGAAGAAATCTGTCAAAATACTGGATGACATTTCTGGAATTGTAAAACCATCTAAGTATGAAGTCCTTTTCCTAATATTGAGGCCTCCTTTATAATATCTTTTGACATAGTTGAGTTTCTGACCAGTTCCTATCACTGTTTTCTGTAAAAAATTTGGACTCTTATTATTAGGATGACACTGCTTCTTGGACCTCCAGCCTCCGGAAAAACTACGTTGTTGAAGGCACTTGCAGGAAAGCTGGAGCAAGATCTTAGGGTGTGCCATTTTCTTTCAGACAGATCATTCTTGCTGTTCTTTTAATGAAAAAACTGATAATCTTGTTAAAACTTGACATTCTTGAACTTTGTTCCTTTCAAATTAATGTAGGTAAAGGGGAAGGTCACCCACTGTGGTCATGAACTCAAAGAGTTCATTCCTCAGAGAACTTGTGCTTATATCTGCCAGCATGATCTTCATCATGGTGAGATGACAGTAAGAGAGACCTTGGATTTCTCGGGGCGTTGCTTTGGAATTGGTGCCAGATATGAACTTCTAGCTGAGCTCTCGAGACGAGAAAAAGATTCAGGAATTAAACCAGACCCTGAGGTAGATGCATTCATGAAAGCGATATCAGTGGCTGGGCAAAAGACCAATTTGGTCACTGACTCTGTTCTTAAGGTTCACTTTCCCTCTTAAAATATGAAGTTCCATTTATTTTCCACATATGTTAAGGTGACTAACTAGTTCTTTGCACCAGATACTTGGACTGGATATTTGTTCTGATACAATGGTGGGTGATGAAATGAGAAGGGGTATTTCTGGTGGACAAAAGAAGCGTGTAACGACAGGTATATGATGAATAAAACTAGCCAAGCTTGTAAAGTTAGTTTTGGTTATTATATTCTCAAGAAAGATCATTATCAAATTGAAATATGATAATACATACTTAAAGGTTGTTAATGGATCTGAATGCAGGAGAAATGTTGGTTGGACCTGCAAAAGTTTTTTTGATGGATGAAATCTCGACTGGCCTTGACAGTTCAACAACATTTCAAATAGTCAAATATATGAGACAGATGGTTCATATCATGAATGTGACCATGATTATCTCCCTACTTCAGCCAGCCCCAGAAACCTTTGATCTATTTGATGAGATTATCTTGCTTTCAGAAGGGCAAGTTGTCTACCAAGGTCCACGTGAAAACGTTCTTGAGTTCTTCGAGAGTGTTGGATTCAAATGTCCTGAAAGGAAAGGAGTTGCAGATTTTCTTCAGGAGGTTACTTCCAAGAAAGATCAAGAGCAATACTGGTCCAAGAAGAACGTTCCGCATCAATTTGTGTCAGTACTTGACTTTGTTGAGCACTTCAAATCCTTTCATATCGGGCTAAAGCTTTTCGGTGAAGTTCAAGTTCCTTATGACAGAAGTAGAACCCACCCTGCAGCATTGGTGAAAGCAAAGTATGGTATCTCTAACAAAGAACTCTTCAAGGCATGCTTATCAAGGGAGTGGTTGTTGATGAAACGCAACTCCTTTGTCTACATTTTCAAGACTGTTCAGATCACCATCATGGCTATCTTTACATTCACTGTATTCTTTAGAACGAAAATGAAGCACGGTGAAGCAGAAGATGGAGGAAAATTTTATGGTGCACTGTTTTTCAGCCTTCTCAATGTGATGTTCAATGGCATGGCTGAGCTTGCAATGACTATTTTCAGACTACCAGTCTTCTTTAAACAACGAGATGCTTTGTTCTATCCAGCATGGGCTTTTGCTCTTCCAATTTGGCTCCTTAGGATCCCCATCTCACTGATGGAGTCAGGAATATGGATCCTCCTCACATACTACACCGTTGGATTTGCACCTGCAGCTGATAGGTATGTCCACTATATTCCAAGATATGATACAGCTTCAGCTAATAGTATTATTGTGTTGTAGTGACTGTTCCTTTCTTAGTATGCTTTGTCATGCGGTCTTTAGCATTTTGCTTGGATTCTTCACTCCAATTGATTTTGATTTTCGAACAGCTTTGTAATGCTTTTACTTGAGCCGAGGGTCTATTGTAAACAGTCTCTCTACCTCTCAAGGTAGGGGTAAGGTCTGCATACACACTATCCTCACCAAACCCCACTTGTGGGATTACATTAGGTATGTTGTTGATACAACAACAGATCCTAGCTGACAATCGCGAACTTGCCAAATTTGCTAACAAGTTCATCACCTTAAATAGGTTTTTTCGGCAGTATTTGGCCTATGTGGGAATTCACCAGATGGCGTTGGGACTCTTCCGTTTCATTGCAGCCCTTGGAAGAACACAAGTAGTGGCCAACACTCTTGGTACCTTCACATTGTTGTCAGTTTTTGTCCTTGGTGGATTTATCATTGCCAAAGGTTAGCAACTGAAACTAGATAGATAAAGCTAATGAACTGAGCCTAGTTAATCATTTCTAGATTGAAATTCCATCATACTGTGATTCTGATATATGTAACTTGTTGTTCCAACAGATGACCTCCAACCTTGGATGAAATGGGCCTATTACCTTTCCCCCATGTCATACGGACAGAACGCAATAGTTCTTGTTGAGTTTCTTGATAAAAGATGGAATAAGGTAAACGAGCTTGTATTTACTTACGTCTTAGATATTCATTTTTTATTTTTGTCTTTTGATATTCTAAGAATATTTTACTCTACTCTCTTCTAGCCCAATGAGGATCCAAGCTTTCAAGGGAAAACAGTTGGAATAGAGCTACTTAAAGCCAGAGGGATGTTCACAGAGGACATTTGGTACTGGATTTGTGTTATTGCACTGTTCGCGTTCTCATTGTTTTTCAACCTCTGCTTCGTTGCAGCACTCACATACCTAAAACGTAAGAGATGATACTTGTTATTGAATTTCTTCCTTTTCTGGACACAAGTTTTAGTTTTGACCATCTTTTAAAACTTGATTGCAGCTCTTGGAGATACTAAATCTATTATGGTGAATGAAGAAGACAGTCAAAACAAGGAAAAGAAGATGAAAGTAACGCCGCATGAAGGTTCAGGAAAGAACACTTCAGAAGATATAAATTCAAACAGTGCAGCCAGTGCAACCAACAAAAAGGGCATGGTGCTGCCCTTCCAGCCTTTGTCCCTTTCATTTGAGCATGTGAATTACTATGTTGATATGCCTGCTGTAAGTTCTTTTCTCTATTTCTAGTGGTTCACTATAAATCTGAGTCAGATGTTGCAAGTATGGTTTCGTTTGGCATATCTTCAATAAATCCTGCATCCAATGTTGCCTGTATATAATCGAAATTCCTTACTGGTCGATGAATGATCTCTGAATCAGGAAATGAGAAGTCAAGGAATTGAAGAAACGCGACTCCAGCTTCTACGAGATGTGAGTGGTGCTTTTAGACCAGGTGTACTAACAGCATTAATGGGTGTGAGTGGTGCTGGGAAGACTACTTTGATGGATGTTTTAGCTGGAAGAAAAACCGGTGGATACATTGAAGGGAGTATCTGTGTTTCTGGTTATCCAAAGATTCAAGGGACCTTCGCTCGAGTTAGTGGCTACTGTGAACAAAATGACATTCATTCTCCACATGTCACTGTTTATGAATCTCTTCTATACTCAGCGTGGTTGCGTCTTCCTTCAGATGTCAACAACGAAACTCAAATGGTACAGTACATTCTCCTCTTATTTTGCCTGCAAGATTTTCTTTTCATCCACTGAACAAACATTTGCCATTCTCTTGTTTTGTTCAGATGTTCGTGGAAGAAGTGATGGAGTTGGTTGAACTTACATTATTAAGAAACTCTCTTGTTGGCCTTCCAGGAGTTGATGGATTATCGACTGAACAAAGAAAGCGGCTTACTATAGCCGTGGAGTTGGTTGCTAATCCTTCCATCATCTTCATGGATGAGCCAACATCCGGTCTGGATGCTCGAGCTGCTGCAATCGTCATGAGAGCTGTAAGGAACACTGTAGATACCGGGAGAACAGTAGTTTGCACAATTCATCAACCAAGTATAGACATATTTGAATCATTCGATGAGGTACTAATTTCTTGAATCTTGTCCAACATCTACAACTAGTTCATACAACCATTCACTTGAACTTGGATTTATCATGACTATACAATGCCACTATCCATACAGTTATTCTTGATGAAGAGAGGAGGACAAGTCATTTATGCTGGACCCCTCGGTCGCAATTCTCAACACTTGATAGAGTATTTTGAAGTAATATGACTATACATTTTGTACAATAGTTGTCATTCTATTATAAGTCCTCTAGAATCATGCAAATGATCTTTTATATACCAATTGTTTCAGTCTGTTCCCGGGGTTAACAAGATCAAAGATGGATATAATCCTGCTACTTGGATGCTTGAGGTCAGTGCTGCATCCGTTGAGACTCAGTTCAGTATAAACTTTGCAGAAATCTATACAAACTCTGATCTATATAGGTATGAGAAACAATCAAACTGATCAATTACTATTATTCGTTGTTCTATCCCCTACAACTATGTTTTGATCATGCTAAGTCTCTCGTAAACTCCCGAATTTGCAGGAGAAATGAAGAACTAAACAAGGAGCTAAGTACTCCAGCACCAGGGTCAAAAGACCTGTACTTCCCTACTAAGTACTCTCAGCCTCTATTGACTCAATTCAAGGCATGTTTATGGAAACAACATTGGTCTTACTGGAGGAATCCACAGTACAATGTCATCAGATTTTTCATGACAACGGTCATTGGAATTATATTTGGCGTCATTTTCTGGGACAAAGGAGGAAAATTGTGAGTCATTCTCCTACAACTTGAATACGGAGATTCAATTTTTAGTACTGAAGGTGAATCAACTCTTTAACGTACTATTTTTTCTATCAGTGAAAAACAGCAGAACCTTTCAAATCTTATGGGAGCAATGTATGCTGCTGTTCTATTTCTTGGAGGAACAAACACTTCTGCTGTACAATCTGTTGTAGCTATCGAGAGAACAGTGTTCTATCGTGAAAGAGCAGCAGGAATGTTTTCAGCCTTGCCATATGCTTTTGCTCAGGTATATGAGCTGAACATAAAGCTCAAATGCATTGTAAAATCATCGATTTTGTCAACAAATCAAAGTTTATCACTATTTGTTCCTTGACAGGTGACTGTGGAAACAATCTATGTCGGGATCCAAACATTCCTTTACAGCCTAATCCTTTACTCGATGATTGGATTCGAGTGGCAAGCTGATAAGTTCTTCTGGTTCTACTACTACGTGTTCATGTGCTTCGTCTACTTCACACTCTATGGAATGATGCTTGTAGCCCTCACTCCAAATTACCAGATAGCAGCAATCGTCATGTCTTTCTTCCTCAGCTTCTGGAACCTCTTCTCTGGTTTCCTCATTCCTAGGATGGTAATATCCCAAAATCATTCTTCTTTTCACAAACTAAATATAATGTTTATAATTACATCTTTATACTATGAGCACGCTACGCGTTTGGTAAACACTAAAACTGTTCATAAGCCAAAAACGGTCATAAGTTGAACACCTCTAACTCATAACACTTCTATCCAAACACATAACACCTTATTTATGAGATCAACTTTAGCATCTAAAAGTGATTTTCAGCAGCTTATCAGCTAACTCGAACGGTATATTGCAGCAAATTCCAATATGGTGGAGGTGGTACTACTGGGGTTCACCAGTTGCATGGACAATATATGGTCTCATCACATCTCAATTGGGAGACAAAACAGAACTTGTTCATATTCCTAGTCATGATGGTACTCCTACCTATATTCAACTGAAGGATTACCTCAAACAATACTTGGATTATGATTATGACTTTCTTGGAGCTGTTGCTGCTGCTCATCTTGCTTGGGTGCTTCTCTTTTTCTCTGTGTTTGTCTATGCCATCAGAGTTCTCAACTTCCAAAAGAGATAAAAGACGAGAAAATACCTTACAATAACATGTTGTATTGTTCTTTTTTCTTCATCACTATTTAAGGGAAATAATGTATGTACTAGATCTAGAATTTCATTCTTTCAAATTTGTATTAGTTGATGTTTTTGAAATGAAACTAGTTTCTGGACACGTGCTTTGCACGTTTGTTCTATTTGAATTTTTATAGACATGTTAGAACGACTAAAATGCTATGTAAACATATATGTGAACAACATGTAATGAATAATATAATACAAAAACCATAAATAAATCTTTAATAATATAATTAAAAAACACCAAATAAAGGGCATATTTTGATGTTTCAAATTAATTCTTTTTAAGCAACCTACTATAACTTTTGAACTTTGGTTAATAGTTAGCAATATTTCAATAAAGTCACAAGTGGATAATTTGAGCTCAAATAAGTATTTAGACTTACGACAATAAAATATTTATGGAAAACTAAATTAAGAAGTCTAATAGAGAAAAAATAAATAAAAGATAACAAAAAAGCTACATTGAAAAAGGCTAAGTCATTATGTGTATAAACTTCACTTTAGTGCTATTTACCACGACGGATTTGTAACATGAAATTTAAATTTTGTATGTTAAAGATATAAAAAAAAAACATTCTACAGAAATAATAGGTAATGAAAGGACAAAGAATTGAAAAAATAGATGAATATGAAATCATAAATCTTTTAATTGATGTCTTCTCCCAAATTTCACATTAATAGGAAAGTTGAATACCACATATTTTGACAAATCCGCAACATGATATACATAGATAACGTAAACTATTTGAACATACATCAATTTGAAAGTATCTCAATCTTTAAAAATTAGCTTATCAATAAAGAAATAAATTAAATAAAAAATAAGATTAAAAGAGAAGTAAATATAATTGTCAACAAACAAGATATCAAGCAGAATCATGCATGAATAATCATTAACTAAAGCTACTAAAATCTCAATACGAAGAACGAGTTACTCCATCAATAACCATCAATTTTTTGTACGTGTCTCTAAAATTTACATTAATAAAAGAAGTAAAATAATGTTTATTATGATAATTCGTAAGATGATACAATATGAATTAGAAAAAATGATATTCTTAGAAAAAATGAAATTCTACACAATGAAATTCATCTCATCAATATAATTGAGAAATTTAAATTTAAAATTTAAATTAAAAAAATAACATTAGAATAGAAATTAACACAAGAATAAAACAATATACGAGAACATGGCAAAATACAATATACAAATATAAGATTCCAAATAAATTCAAGAATTTCTTAAAATAATAAACCAGTTGAAAAATAGTCATTATCATGAAAGTAAGATACAAAATATCATTATCAAAATCTTATATAATATTATTATTTTCAAATAAAATAAAATAGTACCTGAAAATTTTGAAATAATCTCATCAAAAGAAAGTAATTGGTGAACAAAAAATATTCCTCCATTAGTTAGAGATTTATAGGAATTATGAAAGGTGACAATAATTTTACCTCTACAATTGATTTTGAGAGAGGAAAGACTATTAATGTCATAACTCATAAAGAGAAGATGAAAAGTTAGAATAATTTGTATAAGAAGACTTAATGAAATAATCATATCCAGACACGTGGGGAGAGGGAGGGATATTTTTTCCCTAGTCAATTTAATATAATTTAATTTAAGCATAGTAATTATAGATAGAGAATAAAATACTAACTAAACTATTTAGACATTTAAAATCTCAAAAAAAAAAGAGAAAAAATAAATATGAATGGATATATATATAGAGAGATTATTTATTTATTTATTTATTATTTTATACATATAAATTATAGAGAATAGATATTATTAATTAGATATTTTAATTAGGAATTAACCTAAGGAAGTGTAAAGGTCATCAACATTTTAATTAAAATGATACAATTTAATATTTAAATTAAATAATCAAATGATTTATAACATTTTAATTTATAGTAGGGGTAAAATCGTAATTCAACTTTCAATTTTTTTTGTTCATGCTTTTAGTAATATATGATATGATATGATAAACACAACTTTCATTCAACTTACTGATATTGCATTTCTTTTTTCCTTCTGTGACTGGTTTCAACCAATTCTTTTTTAAGCTTAGTTTCTATATTTATTTGAAAACAAATTGAATCAACTTTCTTGCTTTGGATATTGATGAAATCAGCCTCGATTATGAAATAAGGTGTGTTTGGTACGAAGGAAAATGGTTTCTACAAAAAATATTATCTCAAAAGCATTTATACATAATCAGTAAAAGCACTACAATAAGTGTGGGATGCCTCCTACAGATAATGTTCTCCAAAACAGAAAATTTAAGAACACTTTCCACAGTACCAAAACAAACCCTTACTCTCTACTTTGCTGTCATACTATGGTGAATATAGAAGACACTTTTTTTCAAGATTGTTTATAGATGTTAAATCAACATAAGCACAGAAAATAGAGAAAGCATAAGCAAAAAGAAGCTTGGCCTTTAACCCATAAATGTTATGTGCTTGATTTGCACCAAAGTTTTACAAAAGGCAATCTACAGCACTAATGTAGCAAAAGAACAGCCAATAATGAAGCAAAAAAGAGAGGTACCATAAGCTATCTTATAGGTTTTTAAAGTTTGATACAAAGCTATTGATATGAATTGAGTTCTACCCAATCACAATCCTTCAGTTTTCTTTGTACCTTCCTTTCATCCTACTATATCTACATTACTTTCTCTCTTTTTCCCTTTCTGTGATTCAATTTCTATGTTCTGAAAAGATGATGGCTGGTGGGGTTCTCTCCAGCTGCGATGAAAACTAAAATCCTTAATCTTTCCCAACGGATTTGACAGGAGCATCTACAAAATCATGAATCTCCTTTTTGCTCTTGATTAAACTTCTCCTCTTGGTGTCGATATCAACTTTATCCAAGTCTTCAGCTATTCCCATGTAACCATAGAGTGAAATTTCCTCAGCTTTACCTCCCTTCACATTTCTTTTGTCGATGCCTTTTCCTTTGGTTGAAGTTATTACTCTAAAGTCTTTCCTTCCACGCTCTTCTTCCATGAAGTAGGTATGAAGCTTTTCTGCATCCTGAATGCCAGGAATAGTGCCCAAGAACTTCACCAGTAATATACTGCCATTACCAGGCTTCCCCATACAAACCTTCATTCTACCACCACTAAAACCTTTACCTGCCATTGAAGATTACAGAGGAAAAAGGAATAATGTCATCAATTACAACGAGACAAAGAGGTAAGCGCACTAAGAAAACAAATGAAGGAAACTTTCTATCTGCGGGATATATTTATGAATTGCTACTGACAGTTGGATGGAAGCAGGGCAGGTCATCCTTCTCCTCATAATAACATCCCCCACCCAAGAACAGAACTCAAAACCAGATAAACAAAAAAGTTGTACAACACACGCACCTCTTAGAAACTTCTCAACAGCTTCAGTAGTCGTAACTTTTTGCCCATCTAGGCCAGTTACCAATCCAGAGCAGTTATGTATAATAACCACTGGTGGCCAGAGAATAAGATCTTCTTTCTGGGCTAAAGCATTAGGGGCAGGAACAGACACCGGTAACCATAGTTTGCCATCAGGGGGTGCATCACTGTTCCACCCCATTAGGACACATATTGCCTTGTGAAGACCCAAGTGTTTCGCTTTCAACCACACCTTTTGCGACATATAACAATGTACTGCCAAGGATCGAGTATCTTTGAATTCTTTCAATTGACTGAAAAAGTAAAATTTGTTAGCAGTTGTTAAGGTAAAACAAATTCATGGCCAAATGTTCGAGACATAAATTTAGATGACAAGTTGAGCCATAAAAAACTGTCCATGTGAAGAACAGAAAGTGAAATCACCAACCTACCCCAGCACAAGAAGGAAATATTCAAAGTCAAGAGGACAACAGGTTATCAAGCATCTTTAGCTTGACTAGGTGTACCAACATTACCAAGTCAAACTGAGATGGGAGTCATATTGAGGACTCCAGGCATGTTATAACCAACACAAGTTCAGCTTCAAATAACGATCTCCTCAGAGGCCTATATTTATATCCAGCACTTTGTTTACTCTATTGCTATTTCCTACGATGTTTGTATTTCTTTTCCTTCATTGTACCTTGGCGGCACAGTATCTCCATAACCTTGTCCTTTTATCTGACCAGACTACCCTGCAAATAGATGTTTTCTACTTTCTAATCAGGTTTCCAGGAGAATTAACTAATTTCCTGCCAACCATTTCGAGCACTACTAAATTTTTCTAAGTAGAGGCTCTTGATCACTAAGAGCCAAATCCTTAATGAACCTTCATGTAACCCTGTTCAGTTCAACGAAAATCAAGAGAGGAAGGCAGGCTTTCAGGAATTCGATATTGAGTTCCTTATCAAAAAGAATTTGATACTAAATTGACCAATGCATAGAAATGGGTTGAAGCAACTACGATTTAATCATCCTCATATGACTTGCAGAAAATATGTAACAATGTTATAGTTCTGCTGGAACATTTCCAGAATTCATCTTCTAAAACAACATCCTATAAATTTTTCATAACAAGAACTCAATAATTGACAAGCACAACATGAATATTTCCTATTCTGGATCCATGTCATAAGTATCAATGTTATTAGTGTTTCCATTTAACAGTAATCCAAATAAGTTACAAAAAGATATCAAAACAATTAGGAGAATCAAAATAAACTTGTGGCACATATTATTCTTGAACAACCTAAATGACCATATACAGTTGTATTCTTGATGAGAGAGTGAATGCCACACAATGGTTCAACTACAACTTGTGGTGGCAAAAGGGCGGGTTGGGCTGAATTTGGGTGAGTTGAAAACGGGTCTACATATAATAGGCCAACATATAATAGGTAATAATTCAACCAGCCCGTGTTTCATATGGGTAAAAGTGGGTTGGGTAAAAGACATTTTCACCCATAGTTACCCATAATTTCATGAGTAAATAGTACTTTGCTTTAGAATTCAACATCCGGAAAATACTTTAATTTTTTTAGATAAGAAATGTTAAGAATATCTTATTCAGTTTTATTGTATCATAAATTCATTAAAGAAAATCCTATAACTTTTCAATAAGATGAAATAATTTTAGGAGTAAAACGTGCTTAACATTGTTCAAAATGTTGTCAAGCAGCCGATCTTAGTTTCGTGGATTTTCTTTTCTTTGAAGAACACTTACAGTAATATCAGATACTTTTTCATTTGAAATTTCAGTCTCATCAATAAAACTACCAGCTCCTGCAATATATGCACATAGCAAAAGGAAACAACAGTATTCAAAACAAACGTAATTTGGAGCTTTGATCTTGTACAAAGCAAGTGAATTATATAAGCAAATATGCATCATATTGTGATCAAACAAAAAGAAATAAACATGTGATCCAACAGTGATGCCAACCATGCCCATTAATTACAAATAAACATGTGATCCAACAGTGATGCCAACCATGCCCATTAATTAATAAAAATTAAGTTCTCTATTTCGAGAAACAAATATTGATATCCGTGAGTATTACTATGAACTATTAGAGCTTACCAACTAATAATTTTCTTTTAGTGATGAATAGACAAAAAATAGCACCAACCCACTAAAAAATGGGTGGCTTGGGCTGGTTACCAAAATATGGGCTCATTTGAGGCACTAACCACAACCATACTTGAATCGGCATGCATTACTATGTCAGATAAGCAACTATAAGCTAGTCAAAGAATAGGAAGTCCAAAAGAAATTCAGAAAATGTGATATTTTGAAGCATCCAAGTGGCAGCGGATAATAAGTAACTAACATGTTATATGGTTAACATTCAAACACAAGTAAGGAGACGGACCTATTGGCACAAACAATGCAGAATAATCCACCAGCCCTTCCTTGCTCCTTGTATCTTTTCTGAGTTGCAACACTCTCATTCAACTTTTTGGTATAAGATAGGGAGAAATTATGTACCAATTGCGTAAATTCAATTGAGTCTTCAGGCAACTCAGGTTTTGCACAAGCTACCTGATCCTTTAATTCTTTAACCACATGGTCAGATGCTTCTGTTTGTTTGTCATCTTTGTCTCTTATCCAAACATTTTTTGTAAGATGATGTTTCTGGTTACATTGAACTGCATACTGTCTAAGTGAACTGGGATTCTCATACACCTTTTGCTTTTTACCAGAAATATACGGTCTAATAAGGTGCCTTTTCCCCTGATTTATTGAACCATGATATGACAATAAACCATCAGTAGCAGCAACTCTACCGTTAAGGTCTCTGCTGTATGCCCTATCTGCCTTTCGAAACCACTTATCATCCTCAAAGTTCTCCGGAGACGGTAAGCAGCTAGCATCTTGATCATCCCACACCTCGTTCCTATAATCTATATCTTGAGTTCTGCTAATGTTATTCTTCCTTTCACTGAACACAATCTGTCCAGAGCTGTGCCCCATCATTTCTTCATCTAAAATGTACTTCCTCTTCTCTGACCTTATTGGATGACCATCGCATCCAATTACACCCGATTCAATCTTCTTTGGTCGAACCCCATCTCCAAGCATTTCCATTTCATGTTCCAGACGGGATGATCTCCTCCACCTCTCAGCATAGAAATTAGAGTGTTCGTCCTTGCTGCTATGGTAATCCAGTCGCCTTAGAGGAATCTCTTCATGACAGGGAACATCCGAATTTTCTATATCTGATTCTCTTACATTTTGTGTATCAACATTAGTATCATCAAAATCCAAATAAAACTGACCTTCGGTTGATCTCGCTAATGATCTGCCATCAAATAAGCTCATTGAATCTGGTTGTTTGTTCAAAGAATGGTGATCCCATGAACTACTTTTGATGACTCTTTGAGGGAACTCATTGCCACTAATATTCTCCCTAAGGGGTTCCAAAAGGATTTGTGCCCGAGCATGCCTTTTGTCAAGTACTGCCTGTTCAAACAAAGTAGTCCTTTCATATGAATGACCATAATCACTAGTATCGCTTGGTCTCCCTCTAGGATATACATGATTCATATTGTCACCCCTAGGAGAACTAACTTTATCAGACTGGTAGCTTGTCAATCCCTTATAGCCAGCTGCATAATCTTCCAGGGTATTATAACTGTGATTTTCCTCATATTCATTGAGATATAACGGTTGTCTAAGCTTTGTGGAAATCCTTGAATGAATATCCCCAAGCAAATGCATATCATCTTGAATCATTGGGGCATAATTCATCCTAGAGGTTCCAGAGGATGTGGCCAAACATTCCTTATACTGAGAGGGGAGAGCAAGATCCTTAGACTGCAACGCTGACTCCATGTAGCATGAAACATCTTTGGGATGAAACCTAGTTCTTTCCTCTCTTTCAAGCATTTCAATTGCCGACAATTTATCTAGAAGGAAAGGATGAGGGTAGCGAGAAATCTCATCCCTAAGCCTAATCTCTTGGGGTTGCACGTGAGCTGATAAAGGACCCCTTGCAGTCTCGACATACTTTGTGGCAGATTGAGAATCAAAGGACAGCCTATGAGCTCCTCGACTTAACCCATCTTCCAAACCCAACTGTTTATGTCTGTCCAACTCATAATGATGCACACCACCTCTCTCTATATTCACATTATGGCCCTGAACACTTCTAGCACTGTCATATTCTATATCATAATCCACACCAGTGCGGCGTGCAGCTTCATATCTGTTCTCATAATCAAATAACTCATATCTTCTACTCTCTTCCTCATCCCTACTCAAAGAAGCCTGATAATAATGTTGAGGCTTTTCATGCACTTGGTGATAAACAGGTGGCAATTTCAACTGAGGCTGCACTATATCACCTCTATAACTAAACTCTTCATCTCTCACTATTAACCCACTCCTCCTCCTCTGGGCTTCTCTTATATTACCTCTACCATTAAACTCTTCATCTCTCACCATTAACCCACTCCTCCTCAACGTGGGTTCCCTTATATCACCTCTGTCACCAAATTCTTCATCTCTCACCATTAACCCACTCCTCCTCAACTGGGGTTCCCTTGTATCACCTCTATCATTAAACTCTTCATCTCTCACCATTAACCCACTCCTCCTCAACAAGGGTTCCCTTATATCACCTCTGTCACTGAATTCTTCATCTCTCATCATTAACCCACTCCTCCTCAACTGGGGCTCCCTTATGTCACCTCTATCATTAAATTCTTCATCTCTCACCATTAACCCACCGCTCCTCAACCGGGGTTCCCTTATAACACCTCGATCACTAAAATGTTGATCTCTATCCATCACCTCCCTGCTCAACTGGCGTTCCCTTATGGCACCTCTATCACTAAAATGTTGATCTCTACCCATCACCTCCCTACTCAACTGGGGTTCCCTCATATCACCTCTATCACTTAAACATTGATTTCTATCCATCACCTCCCTCCTTAACTGGGGTTCCCTTATATCCCTTCTATCACAAAAATCTTGATCCCCATCCATCACCTCCCTTCTCTGCCAACTAACACGACGAGGCCCTTCCTCTCTCACAGAACTCAAACTCCTCTGCCTACATGAATAAATTTCCATTACCCCACTATCACGTATAAAGCAACGATCATAATCCAAATCAACTCCATTCACTCCTAATCTCTCAGCCCTATAACCTCGCACTGCATTAACATCAGGCTCCACCAGCCTCATTTCTCCTCCTCCTTTTCCTTCAGTACTACCCTAAACAACTCATCACTCAAAATGCTCTCAGTTAGTACATCACAATACCACAATTACAAAAACAAAACACATCTATAGAATCAAACATTTAACCACCCAAATCTCAAAATATATAAAATTTACCTAACATCAGCATTTTCCTTTCGTTTCTTTCCCTTTTTTTTTCAAACTTAATCACTGGAAATAGAAACTTACTACTACTACTGCAAAACCTACGTAGTTGTTATCGTTATCTCTATATACTAAAAGATGTTTGTTTATTCAAAGCCCTAAAACCCTACTACCATTTTTCGTTGGCTTTCTTACTACTTCATGCACGTATGAAGAGGAAGAACAAAATTGTGAACCGCCATTAACGATGTAGTTGAGTTGTGTGCACCAAAACTAGAAATGCAGAGAATTTGTTCAGAGGATTTGATTAGAAACTCTCAATGCTGTAGAATTTGGGAACATTCTCAATTTGTGCCTCTCAAAATGGAAATGCTATTCATTTTTCATTTTTCGCATTAAATTTATGTACATTTAAAAAAAAATGAATCTTTTTATGTTTTACTGAGTAAATTTAACTTATTTTTCACATTAAATTTATGTAATCGTGATATGTAAATTGAATGGTGTGAATATGTATACGTAATCTAATAACATTTTGTTTGGATGGTTGTTACTTATTGTTTCATGACGTATAGCATTACATTATTGTATTATATTGTATTGTTTAATGAATATAATATTTTAAATATATTGTATTGATTTTTATTGTTACAGTATCGTACATCAATAAATGATAAATATGAGAGCTAATAGTAACTTCATCAACGCACATATTCATGGAGCAAAATATAGTGGCGAACATCCTAAGCAAGGATGGCACAATTCGTAAAGTGCGTTTTTAAAAAAAAATTTACGTACATAAAAGTCTACACAAATTACAAGAAAAAAAAACAAATTTAACTTTCTAGTCAACCAGTTAACTTAAATAATGGAAGTAGCACAATCCTACAAAAGAAAAAGAAAATTGGTTCATAATTTACGCTAATCGTAAAACTTCAACAACTCAATGACTTTATAAAAAAAGATACTAAAAATAACTATAGAATGCAAGAATCTATCGCCACGATCATATAATCTAAAATACAATAATAATTTTAATGTAATTTTATTAGATTATCAATTTTATCGTTACTCAAAATCTTATAATCAAACCATAACCAACAAAAAAATTAGCGAAATCATTTAAAAAACCGTCAAATCCAATAATTCAATATTACACTCCCGGAATCGAATTGGCAAGTCAAAGTCGGATCCGGGTTCGGATCAAAAGAAAAAAGTCGGATTCGGATCCCGTAGGGGAACATTTTCAGCTCATATGATTTCAGGTGATTGAAGTTCTCGAAAAAAGAGAAGCGAAAATGCATTACTGGGTTCGAGCATCTCCGGCAGATTTCGCCGGAGCAATTCCACAACCTCGAAGGTATAATGAGATTTTTTTAGTTCAATTTGTTTTCGTTTGTGTCTGGATTGTTTGGATTTGAAGCTAAATTGGTTAATTTTGTTACAATTTATCAGTGGACACACTGCTGTTAACATTGGGAAATCGAAAGTTGTGGTGTTCGGAGGATTAATTGATAAGAAGTTCCTTAGTGACATCACTGTGTATGATATTGGTATGTGATTCTCTGCTAAACAACTACTGTTTAATAAGTACTTCTCTCCTTACTTGAGTCAAACTTTGTGCGCAACACCTTGATTATTTCCTCGAGGTACCTGCCAGCTCCTGGTTGCAATAGGTTGCTAGTAACACTAGGATAGATAAGAAGAAATCACCTAATGTGTTTTTGTTTTTGCTTGGATTTGAATGTGAGACCTCATGGTTCTCGATCCACTTCATTGACTACATACTTTGTAGTTTAAGTATGCCATTTTGAGCAATGGTTGAGTTTCATATTTGTTGGGAGTCTTTTCAGTTTTGACTAACATTTGTATTTCAGTATTGAAATAAATGGCATTTAGAGGGTCCTATAGTTTGCTTTCTTTAAAATTTGCATTTCGCTGTCCTAGTAAGAGTGAGATTTCGGAAACCTTTTTTGATGAGGTAAGTAGTTTAATTGACTGCATCAGTGCATAGAGTACAAAAGAGAATGTGTTAGCTCCAATATATTAAAGACTATGCTAGGACCAGGGAGCTAACAAAATCCAAAAGATTATCAGTTGTATTTACAGTCGGATAGATTGCAACAAGCCACCAACTATATAGACACAAAAGACAGCAGGTAACATTTAATTCTCTATTTATTTGAGTCAAACTTGGTATTTTGAGAGTATTTTAAACATGTCATTTTGAGCAAAGTTGCGTTCTGTATTTGTTGGGAATCTTTTCTGTTTGATTAATATTTGTATGTCAGTTGGAATGAGCAACATTTAGAGAACCTATAGTTAGTTTTCCTTAAGAAAATTTGCATCTCAGTGTTGGAGTATGTGTGAGATTTCATGTATGAGGTTCCAGACTTAGTAGGGGTCCTTAGTTGTAGCATTGGCTTATTCCCCACCACTTATGTAGGTCTGCCACTGGGACCAAAGCTCAAATCAAATGGAATCTGGAATGCTATCATTGAGAAATTAGTGAAGAGACTTGCCGATTGGCAAATACAGTACTTATCCATGAGTGGTAGACTGACAGTGATCAATAGTGTACTGAACAATTAGCCAACCCTCTTCCCAATACGTAATTCAATCCTTAAGCTTGAAAAATTTAGAAGGTAAATCCTGTGGGAAGAAAACAACAAGAAACGCAAATTTCATTTGGTGATGGAACAAAGGTACTCAACCTAAATCACAAGGTGGCTTAGGTATAAGGAGCCTTAAGCTCCACAACAAAAGCATGTTAATTCAAATGGCTATGGAGATTTGGGCGAGTGTAACTTGGCTAATGGGAAGAGGTCATCACTGCCAAGTAAAGGCTCAGAACAACTGGTTCACCAAAAAGGGTTTCATCAGGCCACGACACTAGCCTATGGAGCATATCGCTAGGCTCTAGCTACAGGAATTGATTCTTTCCGAATATCTCTTACAAGGTTGGGAATGGAGCTCATGTGAAGTTTTGGTAAAAAAAATGGATGGGAAAACAAATAACTGAATGACTTTGTACACTAGCTATGATGCCTGCAATCAGGATTTCACTAGCTGAAAACAAGGAGAGAAATGCATGGAACCTCACCTTTAGAAGGAACCTTCAAGACTGGAGTATACTGACCTTATAGAGTTATAGACCTTATAGCTTCAATTCAAGGTAGCAGCATAACAGAATCATAGCTAGACAGAATGGGTCTATAAACAGTGCAAGATGGCAACAACCTCCTATGTTCTCAAGGAATTATTGATAACAGGACTTGGAAGCACACGTGGAGGAGTAACTCCATATGACAGTGATTTTCTCTGCCTGGACAGTTTTAAGAGATGCTTCCTTGACTCAAGATTACTTTGACAGATGGAACAGTCCGTTGGTCAATTGATGCTACCAGTGCAAAACCTGGAATATTCCAGTAACCTATTTCTTCACTGCACATTGACAATAGAATTGTGGAATCTCTTCATTTCCATTTTTGGATTATGCTGGGTGCAACTTTAGTCACCCAGTCTCGAAGCAGGTTAAGTAGATCTTCAAGTTCCAATATTGTACAGAAATTTCAGAACCCTTAGTTAGTTTGACTGGAGACTTGTATATAGTGAATTAGTGTGAGATCTAGAGAATGTCTAATTAGTTTGATTAGAGACTTGCTTGTTATGTTAGAATAGTGTGAAAAACTTGGAGAACCTTTAGTTAGTTTGGCTAGAGATATGTATTCCAGTGTAAGAATAACTTTACGTTTTACAGAACCTATAGTTTTACACTTTTACTGGACCACTAATATTTCTTTCTAAGATAAACTATCAGTACTCCAACAAAATGAGTGGAACGGAGCGGAACAGACATGTAGAATCTTCAATGGCCAATTCCAGCCAGTGTGGGATAGTGGCCTCTTTGATAGATATTTCCTCTGGTGACATTGCCAAATTCAGCTTCTGAACCAGCTTTTTTCTGTGCATTGGATCATGGTCAGTTGTTTTGATATTCTAAATATAAATGTCTTCAATATTTCAGAAAACAAATTGTGGTTTCAGCCAGAGTGCACGGGCAGTGGTTCTGATGGCCAAGTTGGTCCTAGCCCACGAGCATTCCATGTTGCTGTCACAATTGACTGTCATATGTTCATCTTTGGTGGAAGATCTGGCGGTAGAAGGCATGCAAATGCTATGTAATTTGTATGTTATATATTATTGTGGCTTTTCAATGCCTTAAACTGGATATCTTTCCTCTTTTTCAGGTTGGGTGATTTTTGGGTCCTGGATACTGGTAAAGTTTTCTTTCTACCATGGTTATGTAAAGAAAAATGCATGATTATTTTTTGTTTCCTCTTTTCACCATCAGATGTTTTGATAAGTCAAACTAATCTCACTGATAGCTCACCAATCACTAAACTGTGCAGGTTTACATCAAATCCCCAAAATAAGCTTCTAACTATCTATATACTATTAGAGAACTCTTCTGCCCTAAAAAATACTAATGATTTGAAAGGAGTTAAGTCATACATAGATCTTCAATCCCTTCAGAAGAATTCCTTTTCCTTGAAATCAGCCAAAAGACCCATTTAATATAGACACGTCCACAGCTCCGTCTTCCTAGTGTCCGTCTTCCTTGACCTCTGGTCTACCAAAGTTTCCTCCACAGCTTTCAGTAGTGTCTGTGTGGTATCAAACACAGATTATGCTAGCTGCATAACCCTGAGTAGAGCTGCAATGAAGCAGTATACATTCCACAGCCTCACAAATTACCGTTTGGTTTGTATAAATAACACGAACTAGCTATTCCAGACGACTCGTACTCCTCGAGTAATCCATAGTTAGTATTTCGTTCCAGGTCATACACCATGTGAAAATAGTATTTTTCTCCCTCTCATCAGACTTCCAACTTGATTTTTTATATCTTCTGTGGTGCTAGATATATGGCAATGGTCAGAGCTGACAAGTTTTGGTGACTTACCTTCTGCAAGGGATTTTGCAGCTGCTTCAGCCATTGGAAAGAGTAAAATTGTAATGTAAGATTTCGTCTTGCTTTTGGAGGTGCTTTTATTTCCTATCAGTCTTTCATTATTGTTTGGACTTTACTTGTATACAGGTTTGGTGGCTGGGATGGTAAAAAGTGGTTGTCGGACGTCTATATCTTGGACACAAGTACTGTCTTTGATAGTAATTCTAGGCTTCCACTCTCCTTTTTTCTTGTCGGAAAACAATTTATCCTTAACAGTTAAAATTCTTTTGAGCAGTGACTCTTGAATGGAGGGAGCTAGCTGTTTTGGGAACTGTACCTCCGCCTAGATGTGGCCATACTGCTACTATGGTTGAGAAAAGATTGCTTGTCTATGGTGGTAGAGGTAAATATGGATGACAATCATGATTATTGTCTTGGAAATATCATGTTCCTCTCTGTAACTTGCTATTCAACTATTTTCTTACGTTGTAAAGGGTTTATGCTGCTTTGAAGATCTTGATGTCTAGTACTTATTATATTGAGCAAAAGATTAATTTGACAAAGGGTTTTGTTGAAAGGATAAGACGAAGGTAATCTAACTAAAGCTGGATGAAAATTTTGTATCTGAAGTTCAACCCTTCACCTTTTCCTGCAGAAGCACCTCTGTCTTATCGAACACACCATGTACAAACTAATTATGTAGGTATGAAGCTCTTAAAATGTATTTGAAGTAAATGATTCATTGCTCAGAGGAGTGGTCTAGAAAGATCATAGAGATAGACAGGAATATCTATACAGGCTACCAAGGCGTGATAGGTCTCAGTAACTTGATATCTCTCTCTCTCTCCCTCCTGGTGATACTTCATGATAAGATCACGTATCACCATCTTCTTTACAATTTCCTAGGACACTTTCTGAGTCATAAAAAAGATGGCATATCTCTAGGCTCTAGCATGGTCCTCTTGTAATGATGACATAAAAGCACCCACACTCTGCTTTCAAATATTTCTTTCCTTTTGACAAACATCCTTACTTAACTGTTCAGTTATTTGTATTTGAAGGTATGTTTTTCACAATTACATATGTTAGTAATGTTTTTTTCTATTTTACCCTCCTTTTGTAGGCCAAGGTAGCATTGATATCTTTAATTGGTTGTACAGTACTTTCATCTATATGTGTTCAGTTACTTGATTACCTTTCTGAATATTTGAGCTGACGTATTTAACTTTAATTTTGGGTAGGAGGAGGAGGGCCAATCATGGCCGACTTATGGGCTTTGAAGGGCCTTATTGAAGAAGGTACATATACTTTTGCCTTGAATCTTCAGTTCTTATCTGTAGGCTTCTTTTTTGATCAGTGATGTTCCCTTTCTCTCAAAATTATCATCAGTTTTGTAAGAGAATGTGATTTACCTGCATCATGCTGCTTCGTGGAAAATGGTATGGCATGTTACACATTTTCTGTTAATAGAGTTCATGTGGTTGTGCTTATCCAGCCTTTCAGAAATAGGAACAAATTTTTCCAGAAAATATGAATTTAGCTACCATTGACGAAATACATTAGTTAGTACAACTTAATTTCTACTTCATTTACTGCTATCGGATAGACATCCTTTTGACATACGCACACACACACATATTTATATACAATGTATGCACATGGCATTTTGTTCCCTATCTCTCCCGTGGTTAGTTTAACATGTTTTTGTCTTTCCACTTCCTTCCTTTCTTGACTTCTCCCTTGAAGATTCTATGACTATTCTGTTTTAGCACTTAACTATATCAATATTTCTGATTTTCTGGAAGGAAGAGAATGAAAGCCCTGGCTGGACCCAACTGAAGATTCCAGGTCAAGCTCCTACAGCGCGTTGTGGACATACAGTTACATCTGGAGGCCTCCATGTAAGTCCATTTCATGGTAAAAACAACGTTATACAAAATCTGTACAATTTAATAGTTGATATAGGGACATAAGAATGAGTTAGCACTGTTCTTGGGGTGTTGATGCTTATCTGCTGCGATGTGTTTTACATCTAACATCATTTATCTTGTCAAATGCCTTGAAAATTTGTTTGCAGTGGAGACATACTTGGCACCTTTCTGATGTGCGCAATTATTACTGATATACCTCGAGGTTTCTTGGGGAGTACAATTTCAATAGCATATAATACCTCCTTGAGGATAGGATCCCAAGTTTTCATTTAACCCACTCTGTCATCTGGTAGTAGAAATATTGGAGCCGAATTTTTGTGGTTGATTCTTTATTGCCACTTTGAGGAGTACTAAAAGAATATTGGTGGTAAATAATAATAATTTTCTGTAACTACTACCCCATACACTCTCTTGTTACTTCCTTCTGAATTAAAATTCAGAGTTGTTTGTGCATATTGATGCATATAAAATTGAGTTGTATGTACATATCTCTTCACCTAAGGGGGCGTAAGTCTTGCATGCAAGTTCGGGTAAGCCCAAACTAGAAAATACAAAGTTGTCTATATCAGCAAACAATCGTCGTAAATTTTTAAATTCTAGATGAACTTCCCCAGGTTGACTTAAATCTCTATATAATCTCTGTTGCATTAGAGTGTACAGTATGGTTATTTAATGATTATTACAATTCCACTTTATATGTTATTGGTTATGTAATAATCTCCACTTTCCACTTGCTTAGCCACTTAAACCTTTTCCTCCTTCCAGCAACTACAAAATATTTTAGAGAAGCATACTGACCTACACTTTCTCTGCAGCTCCTGTTATTTGGAGGTCATGGAACTGGTGGTTGGTTGAGTCGATATGATGTTTACTACAATGATTGTGTTGTTTTAGACAGGGGTAAGCATGGTTGATCATACTTTCTACAATTGCTATTCCACTCCATATACTGATATAAGCTTTGCAACTAGTAATACGTCATAGCTTTGGGTTCTCTTCTCATGGTGGAGCTTATTTTACATTTTCATTCCATCATAATCTTGATTTACATTAATATATTTCTACAGGTTGTACAGACAAAAGTATTCTGGCAACCTTGAAGATTTAACCAGATTAAGAAATCTCTTCCAATTTATTGGTCTAGGTTTTATTTAAGATGGAGGCACATAGTTAAAAGGCCTAAAAGTCATTCATGATTTTATTTATAGTTGACAAGAGTATTTTGTACTAACTTTTTCTGTTTCCAGTGTCTGTACAGTGGAAACGCCTACCAACTACTAATGAACCGCCAGTTGCACGAGCATACCACTCAATGACCTCAGTTGGGTCACGATATTTGCTGTTTGGAGGGTTCGATGGAAAATCAACTTATGGTGATCTGTGGTGGTTAGTTCCAGAAGGTATTGAATCCCATTCAAGTGCATCGATTTGCCTAATCTCTCATTGTAAAGTGGAGTTCTTCTTTTTCCAATGTGATTACTCCCTTAACATACTTCTGTTCTCCATGCATTTTTCCCCCTGTTGTTTATGTATTACCTGTGTGATTATATGCTGTTGAACTGTAATTCTGTTAGATCATTTGGAAATTGATACAGAAGCTTGAATTTATCTTCTCAACTTCCAAACTTTCCTTAGAATTTGCATATAGCCCAGTTTGAGTTGGTCAGTAGTAATGTATTTTATGTCAGGAATATAGCTTCCATTTAAGCAACTGTCACCCGTTTAAATGGTCCAAAAGTTGTGCAGCTTAACAATGTTACACAATTTGACAACAGATAGTGCTAGCTCTGAGCTAATGCATGTCTTGGAGAAGTGAAGAAAGTTCTTTTGTCTTAGAGTTGTGTACGCAACATTTTCATTCTTTTAATTGACCTATTGTGCGTTTATTTTTTTCTGAATCTTTAGATGATCCAATTGCTAAGCGCGTAACGGCTTCTCCTCCCAAGGCAATCCATGAAAACCAGGATGCTTCAATGACAAGTATGGAGAAGGTATAGTCCCTTCATTTTCCATTACTGCCCTCTCACTTCAGGATTAGTTTTGGATAAGACATTTCTTCTCAACGGTGTATTCTTTCTTTCGTAATTAAGAACATTTACTCGTTTTATCAAAGAATGAGATGTCAAACAATGTTCCTGGAGTGAAGCAATGACAGTACGACCCTTTATGGGAAGTGTTACAAAGTCAAGATAGTTGTTTATGGTATAATAAAGATATCCACATATAGAGGATGACAAATCCAACCTTATTCATCTGGGGAGGAGTATCAACAGATACTGGTCAATTTGATTTTGCACGGAACTAATCTGATGACCTCAAAGTTGTGGGACCTCAGCTATGACCACTTTCAAAGCTTCATGCCGTTTTCTCTAACTAAGTGATTGCCAGACGATACCATCTACATGCATGCATGTGTGTGCATTTTCTAAATAATAATTTCTGTTGATTTCCTCGAGTATGTTTATGCATGTCATAGAGAGAGAGAGGGGATGATTTTGTGGGTGGCAGTAGTTGAGGGTGCCAATTTTATCATGTCTGTATCTGTCAACCTAGTAGTCCTCTTTATTCTGATTATGCTTTGATAAATATTCAGATGAGTGTGTTGATACTGCATGTATGACAGATAATGCATCTACTGATTTTACTCTTTCTTACTATTGAATATTGATAGGAGAGGCAAATGCAAGAAAATGCCGTATCAGAGTTGCAGAAAAGGATAGGAATTTCAGTATCCATCTCCGATTCCAATGTGAAGAAAATTGTAGATGAGTTGGAAGATACAGAATTATTAGAATTGGCATCTAAATTCATTGGAGAGGGAGCTCTCAGTAATAAGGAGGTTATAGTTCTTTGCTCAGTATATGTTATGCCATAAGAGAATGCTTTGCGATTTCTAACCTAGAATTGTTTGATCACTGAAGGCTGTACAAGCACTTCGCGACCACTGGTCAAAGTCCTCACCGAAGTCTATTCAATTAAAAGAGCTTAGCCCATTACTCCGTGACTACAAGCGCAGTGTTACCCGCATTAAAGAGTGAGATCACTGTTTTTTACATTTTTGTGTTGTATTGATATCTGATTAAGTTCTGGTTTTCTTATGAATGTAAGAACTTACATTTGGAAAAGATGATCAAGTTGGGACAACTTTTGTGAATGGAGAAGTAATGGTAAATTTCACTAGTGAAGTGTAAGTATAAAGGCTATCGCACTGTTGGAATATAATAGTTAATCCATTCTGACTTGTTGTAGACATACTTTTCTTTTTAGTATGTCCTAAAGAGAATGTCTTTTTCTTTATCAAGTGTATGTAGCTATTCTATTTCTGTCTCTCCACACAACCCACATTAACACAAGTGGGACCACATTTCATTCCCTATGTCTTCTCCTCCTTCTCCCGCTCTTCCAATCAACTCTTCCACAGTTTTTGGCATTGCCCAAGAAGTAACAAACCACCTAAACATATCCCACCATAACCTCATGGTAAGACCACAATGAAGAAGAAGATGAACCACGTCCTTGTCCACCTCCTTGCACATATAATACTAGCCCAGTCAAACACCGTACATAAATTAGAACCATAAGTAGTATTTTAGCACCAGACTGAGATGTTTCATCCGTGCATTAAGTGTTGAAAAAATAAACTTGATTCATCTCAAGTACATGAATTTTACTTAGTTCATGTATAGGAAATTAACGAGGATGCACATATGATTTTGTTCATGAAATAGTGAAGATTAAAAAACCTAGGATTAAATTTTTAAACAAGTATAGACTAGGGACATGCTAGAAGAGTTTTATAAATACTACCTAGGTATTATAGCTATTTTATGTAAGCAGGTTGATGTAGTAAAAAAATATTTCATCACTGTCTTAAAAGAGAATGGCAGAGATTGAGAATTATTCTCCTCTCCGAGATTTCTACAACAAGAACTCATGATTACCCCAAGTTATGATAGACTTGTGTGGTAGCAAGTATTTTTATTATGATCTTTTGAAGTTTTCATGTGTTCTACTGATGTGAGACTAAACATTGTGGCATTATACTACGGATTCTTTTGGATATGATGATGAAATTTTAGAATCTCCTTTCAACCAGTATGACTAAGTGTAGACACTGACTTTATCGATGTTTGTCAGGACTCAGGAGTAAGTTATTCATTGCTTTCAAATAAAATATGTCATACTTG
Organism: Solanum pennellii; assembly: GCF_001406875.1. Taxonomy (NCBI): domain Eukaryota; kingdom Viridiplantae; phylum Streptophyta; class Magnoliopsida; order Solanales; family Solanaceae; genus Solanum; species Solanum pennellii. Next base: position 1,807,191 of record NC_028647.1, read on the forward strand.
CTATCAAATCTATTTATGTTCTTTGTGAATGTACAACCAGACACGTTTGAAGGAAGTAGGAACAAATCTTCTCCAGAAAAGGAAAGAAAAAAGAAAATGGAGGGGCAGGGAGTACCTCAGCCGAAATGTGGTTCAACATCTTATAACTTTTGATCATTTGATGTAGGGAAAATTTTGGAGCATTCTTGCAATCAATGAATCCTGGATCTCTGGGGAAAGAGACTTATAGATTCCATCATATTAAGAATGTTAGTCAGGTATGAGTTCTTCAAGGTTCAATTTGTTAGTCTTGATGTTATTTACATCTGAATACTTGGTTGCTTCACTCCTTTATCATCTCTCATGTCCGTTGATCAAGTGCCCTCTGTGCTTAATATTCTGATTTGTTGAGGGTTGACCCTAGCTAGCTTCAGCACATTCAAAAGAACTTTGCTCTTTTTTACTCTTCTTAAGGCTTTACTGATTTCGTTATTGTGGTTCATTACCAAGAAGAACTAATCTTCAAATGCTTACTTTTGTACGCTATTCTCATTTGGGACTTGACACTCCCCCACATGCCCATGTTTGAAACTGGAGAGCGAATAACATAATGCAGGGGTCCAACACGCTGTGAAACACGAACAAGAATTGTTGGGTCTGGGTTTGATACCATGTGAAGACCACAATACATTCACTCAACTAATGTGAGACTTGACAATCCCAAACAAGTTGAAGTCAGATAGATGAATCCCGAGTGACTACGTTTTTCCATTTAAATCATAAAATGCCATCATAACCTACAAGACATTATGCATATGCTTATATCTATGATCTCTTTGTTGCTAGCTCTTCACTTTTATCACCTTTCTGTTTTTGTATTAATGACTCTTGATGTCATTTGCTCCATTGATCGTCTTCCGTGATCTGCAGTTGCGTATGGATGATATCCCACATCTGCTGGCTGAGTACAGACAGCTCCTCCTGGATTTAGGATCAAGCTAAAAACATCAAGTTCTATATGGTATATTTCATCGCGAGCTTATCTTTGAGATTAATTGTACTGCTCTTTGTCAATCCTTATGAATGAACTAAGACATGCAAAATCTTGAATTTACTCCATAAACTTCCTAGCTCTCTGGCAGATTGTAAAAGCTTTTTCCTATATCGACTTTTATACCTCTGCTGTTTTTATTTGCGACAACGACAATATAGTAACGAATATACGCCATCCTTCATATAGTTTAGAATCCATACATTGCATTAAGTTTTTCTCCCTCAATTTCTGTAGTTTCATGTATTTCGATTATATAAGTTTATTATAGTTAATGTTCTTTTTTCTAGAATGCTTTGTCCTGTAGTATTTTGGAGTGACTTCTTTACTTACGATATTTGATTTTTCTTGAGCCTAGGGTTCTCCTAAGGTAGAGGTAATGTTTGTATACAAAGTATGTTATTGTTCTCAACGTCGTGTTACATGAGTGAAATAGACATGATGAAGAGTAAAACAAAACAAATCTCAGTTTGTTGTTTTTTACAATCTCAACAAATGGTGAAAAATCAAATCAAGGGACGGAATTAGGGGTACATTATTTGAAGAAATATGAAGTGAAAGTTAAAAATAAATTGGTATCTATAATACATAGAGAATATGTATAATAACATTTACTAGCTTTTGGGATTTAAAACTTTGCTTAGTTCCTCTAGCTTCCCCATTCTGAGTTTCTCACTTTTCTTCACCAACTAAAAAAATGACAAATACACACACAAAAAAAAAAGTTAATTAGATTAGAGGTATTTTCTTAAAAGTAATTTTTTTAAAAAAATAATAGTTATTATAAATTATGAATATTTACCTCAACAAGAGTAGATGTTAGCTGAGTTTTCTCATTGTTCTTTTCATTGAAAGCTTCTAAAACTTCTCTATATTCTTTCTCCTAATTTACAAGAGGAATATCATTAAACAAAAAAATGAAAAAATTACATAAATTGATACATTTTAATAAATAATTACTAATTTTAGCAATAGTTTTTATTTATTACCATTTATAGCAATACTATGTTAAATCTGTCATATGTATTAAAAGTGAATTATGTATGCAATTATATATGAATTATAATTTTTTTAAAATATATTATGTTTGTTTGGTAAAAGTTTGACACATTGTATTATAAGTGAATTAAAATGTGTGATAAATGAATTATTTATCATTAAAATTTGTATTACATGTGAATAAAAAATTGTTCTTTGTAATATGAATCAAACTTGTATTATAAATGAATTAAAAGTGATCAAGTGAAAAAGAAATATTATTGCTATAAATGGTAAATATTTTGTTATTATAGTATATTTATATAAGTTTTCCAACAAAAATTACATATTCGCGTATTTAAATAATAGTCTATTTGATCAAGCTTTCATAATCTGCTTGGCCGGCTATATATGCCAAGAAGTATTAGGAGAAAGATATAAATTAATTAATACTAGTATAACTAAAAATAGAATAAGTGATATTAACTAATATATAATATATTAAACAAATAATTAAAAAAAAAGAATATACCTTTTTTTGACATGATTGTCCAAGTGATTTAATTTCACGATTAATCACATCAATTTTCTTGCGTACCATTGCAACTTCTTTTCTCATTGGATCTGTCAACACTTCAAGCTCCTTCAAAAAAAAAAATCAAATTAATTGCAAAAATATTTTTTTTCCAAAATTAGTTGGTTGTTGTTTCCTATTTACTAAAATCACATATTTATGTTTTCGGAAAATCACATGTAGATTTTTTATTGGGAGGAGAATCACTCAACAGCAGGTTTTTATGTAAGGTCATGTGATGATCAACAATTCAGGTAGAAAATGCTGAATTGCGAGATCTTTCCTTCTTATACGTTTTTCTTAGAGGAGGGAATGTGAAATTTTTGGATCCTATATTGACATACAAAATAGATATAAACGGGTACCCTTCGGGGTGGCCAAATGGTTTGAGCTTGAGAGTAGGGGTGTGCATTCGTTTTTTCGGTTTGGTTTTATGCTATTCGGTTTGGTTTTTCGGTTTTTGGTTTTGAAGAAGTGTAACCTAATCCAAACCAAAACAAATTTGGTTTGGTTTGGTTTTTCTCTTTTTGGTTTGGTTTTTTTCGGTTTGGTTGATCGATTTTTTAATAATTAGAAACATAACAAAATTATTTGCAATTATAAAATTATATATATATAATTCGGTTTTTTCGGTTTTGATTTTTCTAAATCCGAAACCAAACAAAAAAACCAAACAAAGTAAATTATAAATCCAAAATCAAACCAAAAATCCAAAAATCCAAAAAACCAATCCAAATTAGAATTCGGTTTGGTTTGATTTGATTTTTCTGTTTAATCCAAATAGTGCACACCTCTACTTGAGACTTCCATATTGGAGGTCTCAAGTTCGAAATCCTTTACCAGCGAAAGCAAAGAATTTACCTTCAATACCTAAAATCTTAACGGACAAATAATATGAACCATTATATACCTTCGAAAAACAAATCTAAAACACCTAGAATCTTAAAAAAGACAAATAACATAAACCATACGTCTCAAACATAAACCAAATACATATAGTCTTCAAAGACATACATAAACCTTACCTTCTAGTTAAAACACATATTATATGAACCATACCTTCGAAACACGAACCATACGGCTAAAATCTTAAAAGACAGATAATATGAATTATACCTCCCAAACACGAACCAAACGCCTAGTTTCTTCCTCAGCCCGGGTAAGTTGAGACTCAACTTTCCCTTTCACCTCCATTTTTTTCCTCTCAATTTGTTCTTCTCTAGCTTGAAATGAAGCCAATGCCAATTTTGTCATCTCTTGATCTTCATCATTAATATTATTATTATTATTATTATTATCATCACTTGTTGATGTTCTTCCACTACTCCCAACACTTTGTAGACTACTCATCATAATCTTAAATTCAAAATATTAATTTTTCCATACAATCTTGAATTATTCTTTTTTCATTTCACATTTTGACCCCCTTTTAATATTTTACTACCACATATTGCTTCTACTTCAATTATCCTAACTTCTTTTCTTGACTTCAAAACAATTCAAAGGTTACACATTTTTTTTTCCTATATGACTTAAGTTTTATTACAACTTTAAAGTATAGCCTAGAAATGTATTTTTGCATACATAAATATATTTTGCATATATAAATATAGAATGAATTGTCTATTAATTTAATAAGCAAATGTTAAAATAGGCTTTTGCTTCAAGGAAAGAGGTAGGCTATGTGGTTTGTTATTTTGATTCATTCGAGTGTTTGTTACTTCAAATACTTGATGGGGTTGTTTTTAGTTTGAATTGACAAGTGATTTATGTTTATCGGTAATAATTTACTTATACTCGATATTTATAACAGATTAATAAAAATAATGATATGTGTGCTTTTTTATTAACTTAAATGTCTTCACCTCATCATTTCTTACTTCAAATTATGGTAAAGGTGAATTTATTTGGTGTCTAACAATAAAAAATTTACGAATTGTATCAAAGTGAATAATGAATAGATCACTATAATGATATGTGGTTTCATTTTCTTCTGTGTTTGGTTTAATATGTCGACAATATCTTAAATTTGTTAATGAATTTTATATAATATATATATAAAATGAGCACGTGACTACATAAAATGTTGTGCGTCTTTTCAAGTATCGATTAGCTAGGTAGTTAAGTTAATCATATATAATATGTCATCTCTATTAATTATACGTACACACCAACCTCAAATAGAGCTGAATTGAGTTTTTACGATTTATTGAGGTTAATGTGTATAATTAAAGGAGTAGACTTATTTTAAGTAATTGATTAACTTAATTATCTACTCACTAATAGGTATTTGACACCATACGTTTTATCAAAGTTTAAATTGAAATTGTCTAATAGAATTACATTATTATATGTTCACGTGCTTAATTGAAACAAATTGTAGTTTAGGTATCTGAATAAATTTTATTGAAAAGTTTAAGTGGTTATTATATTGATATGTATATTAAGCATTTATATTTATAAACTATTTTTATTTTGACTTATAAAAATACATAACTAGTTATAAAAAAAAATGACAAAGTGGTGTCCTGTGAAACAAATCTAGAATTTAAATTTATGTGTTCAATTTTTTTAATTTTGTTAATTTTTAGAAATAAATAGTCAATCACAACTCACACCTAACATATGGTTAAGAATATATCTTCAAGGACAAAATTTCAATATGATACCTTATTTTGGGGATAGTCTATAAACTTGTTCTAGTTTTTTTTCGCGTTTTTTATCGGATGTTTGATATTTCTATTGAAACGTAATTAAATATAAATTTGTGCACAAATTTTTACGTTTACATCTCGATATAATACCTTTTTCTTGATTTTTTTATTTGGGGTTTGATGTCTCCTCTTTGAACTCAGATTAATTTGTATTTATGCGTAACTGCATACTCGAAATTCAAATTTAAAATTTTCGAATAAGTCATCAATCTATAAATATTTATTTAATACCTCTACGTACTAAAACAACATAAGTAAATTATTTATGAATTGTGTCATTACTTGCCTTATGCTGCATTTTGCAATTAATGGGATTTTCAAAATTTCCAATAATGAATCTGATATCACAGGATAAAAAGAAAATTACGATGTTTACACTAAGTTAATACAATTTTTATTATTATGTGTTTTAATAAAATAAAACGAACAATAAATTTCACCACAATGACATGCATGTATTGGCTTGGTGTAAACACCCGATGCAGGTAAATTTTGTCCGTTGGTAATGAAAAAATATTTTTATCTAGGAAAATAAATCGCTTAAAATGAGGAAAATAATTTTAACGAAAATAGAAAAAACAAGTTTTTACGAGTCACTTTCACCCTCAAGTTACAAACCTTATCTCCTCATATATCCTTACCATTCAATCAACATCTCTCATAATATTTATCTGAATTATATATAAACAATTTTAAAATACATTAAAAAAAAGTAAAATCAGTTATTATTTTAAAAAATATTTTCCTTCGTACCAACAAACTCAAAGCAACATAACATGTTAGATAATTTAATTTTGCACCATATGACATTTTTGTGTTAAGTGGATGAAAATAAAGTGCTACTAGACAAAAGAAGTTGGCAACAAAAGTGGTTAACAAAACAACAAAATTCTATTAATTTTATTAAATATGATGAAAGAGATGGAAAAAGTGATTTTTAAAAAAAAATTGCAAAAAAAAATGGATTTAAAAATTGGTTATGTTATGAAATTGGTGACATGTTCATTTTAAGTAAAGTATTTCTTTATTTTTAATTAGAAATTTCAATACGTAATTATTTTTGATAAAATATACTATATCCCTTAAAATGAAACTTATCAAAAATATAATCGATTAATCAAATCTTAAAGTCAATATCAAATATTGAACAACCGGTAAAAAAGAAGAAGAATACACATCAAACAATATATACATTAATCAGTGGTGAAGTCAGAATTAAGAGTTTGAGGTTTTAAATTTCATTAACAACCGACAATCAATTTTGTTATATAATCTTCAGTTAAATAATCTTGTAACACAAATATAGAGTTTACGAAAAAGCTACTGAATTACATAATTTACAGAGGCAATTTATGATCAACACAATTTTCTATTTATTTTTTTAAAAAAAAGCCAATTGTGTGGAACAATTATTCAAACCATATAAAATATAGTATCTAGAACACTTTTATTTTGCAATAAAGTCACGCTAATTTTTCAAATATAATGAACTTATAATCACAATTTATGTAATTGCATTACATTTTACCTTTTTCTCTTCTGTCCATAAATTTTTGTCTTTTGATTTACGTTACTATTTGTTATTTTTGCATCTTGAATATTCTATTGTTTTTATTTTTTTTAATACTTTTTCAAGACTATTTTTTCTGGGACGGTTTCTCTTAAGCCAAGGATTTTTCGGAACAATCTGATCTCTATCTATGTTAGAGAGATAAAGTTTACGCACATTTTGTTCTTTCCAAATGTTATTTTGTGAGATTATACTGAAAATATCGTTATTTGTATTTTACTTTTTGCTTGAATTAACATTATTTAAAAATTCGGTTATTTGACCTAATTGGTCTATGCATAGAATAATCCAAGGAAAAGGAAATTATCAATGAAAATAACTATATATTAGGTAGTACTTATTAATTTTAGAGTTAAATTTTACTAATTAAAAATTATTAAGAAGAGAATAAATTGTATGATAAGATTTTGACAACCATATAGATCTGTCATTTGGGTTGAGATAACTTCTATGATGGATAAAGTATTTATCCTAGTATATATCAACTCTTTAATTAATTAACAACTATTTAATTTAATAATATGCATGTTTAGTTTCTTTATAATGAGGTTTTCGATAGTTGCAAAAAACTACTATTATAATATATATTTTATATTTTTGATGTGATGACACATGCACATTAACAAATATCCTATTCTTAGTTCACAAAAATATATTTTTTTAATTTTTTAAGTTTTATATCTAAATTATATTCATCAATTTTTTATCTGAAACATCATTAAATATTTATTAAAATAATCTTTACTTATTTATTGTTCACTTTCTACCTGAATATTAATGATATTTTTACTATAAAAAAAATGAATATCTGATAATTAAGGGGGGTGGGGGGGTTTGACAAATATTTCATGATACTTTTAATAAAAAACTCGCACACCTGATAAACATTTGAAAATTCAAAATACTTTAAGTTTGTTATTAACCGTTAACTCTATTAGTTTTTCTTTAATCAAAACTATTGTATGTCCCTAATTTCATGATCAAAAGGACTTTAACCAAAAAAAAAAAAAACTCTTGCACTTTTATTAATAAGCATTTGTGTGAAATTAGTGCACTAATTTGCTAATTAAGATAAAACTTTCATACTATTCCAAGGTCCAAAACTACATGGAAAAACATGGTTTTGTTATTGTCCTATCCTTTTGACCTTTTATGAACGAAGATTGTAGTGGAATGAATAAGATCCAGATTATAAATATAAAAAATTTATATTAAAAACATTTTTCATTTAAGTAAATCATATTTGACCTAAATCTAAATTAGTACACTCCAAATTAAAATTTGACAGAAAAATAAAAAAAACTTTGGACCTTTGAAATTCCATTTAACCATTGATGGCAAAATATTTTATTAGATTTAAGGGTTGGTTCAATTTGCAATAATATTTTATTATAATTAGTCCAAACTTTGGACTAATTCTCTTTATGGTTGTCAAACTTTTCTTTATGTTTTCATCTTATTATTGTGCATAATAATTCTCCTTTTGGTCTCTTACTTTTTGTCAATTTTGACTGTCCATATAATTGAACAAAATTAGGAAGGTTTCATGTCTCGTGTTCGAGATTTAAATTATATAAATTTTGATTAATAATTTAAAATATATTTTTTTCAATTATATTGAAATGAAAAGAAGTGAAATTTAATAGCATTTTTCGTATAATTTTTAATATTAAAATTCTATTTTTAACATATTAACTTTATAAAAAGATTATTTAAATTGACGCTCATTAAGCGAATGACGTTGAGAGCAAGAAAATATAGATATGTAGAGATCGAAGTCATTCTAGTCATAAAATATGTTGTTATGATATTATAAATCGAGGTGAATTCAAAACTAAAATAATATAAATTTAATCTTTAAAGAGTCTTACTATTTTAACCATAATGTTTTTAAATTTATAAAAACAATTTTAGTAAATTTTTATAGATAAATTTATGTTTTACGTCAGAAATATTATCTATATCTTTAGATGAATCCGGTACTATAAAATAGGATCCACCCTTGATTTTAGACACATGTAACGAGGACTACGGGAGAAGAAAGAATAGAATATTTCATCTATCTCAAACTCTCAATTTGTTTGTCATATTTTTTTTATTCGTCTAAATAAAAGTTACCTCTTTTTTTGTTTGTTTTATAAGCAAGTCTTTAATTTTAATTTTTCACTTGACAGGTTTAAAACATAAAATTAAATAACATTATGGTATATTAAACATATATTTAATTTAAGATTATACCATTTTAATTTTTTTTTTACTCTTTTAAACTTCATGTCAAATCAAATCAGGACAAACAAATTAAAACGAACATAATATTTTGGAATGAACATTTGATGTTCAAGCTCTTTTAAATTTTTTGAGAAACATTCATTAATTTTATCAATTAAACATGTTCGATTACTTAGGTAAGTATATATATTTCTTTGTATAGGTTCAATTTCTCTTCATTCTTGAATTAATATTTACTTTTATCTAATTAATTAAATTATTTTCTAATTATTATTTCTATGTTAAAATCTATTTTTTTTTCTCCTTATTTCCTATCTAGTGTTAGAATGTTATTTATTGCGTGTTATCTTGAATCTCATATAACATCATGTATATAATCGACAAGTAACGCTCACATAATTGGTTTTTCTGACTTCATTGTTTAAGAGACACGTTTCTATTAAGTTGATATGTGTATCGTAATTGCTAATTAAGTTACAAATCAAATTTATCAATCGTATTAAATTTAAAAAGTTATTTAGATATTTAATCTATAATATATTAATAATGTTATAATGAACTTACCTTTTAGAGATTGCAATATGAGGATTAATTACTGGATTAGTTGTGCATTTACTTCTATTGGCGGATATTTATATAATTTTGTATTAAACATAAAATATATGGCGTTTTAAGATCAAAGTTTGGTAACTTAACTTTGTTTTAAAGCAAATAAAAATAGAAAAATGAAATCAAGGTATTTAATTTGCTAAGTTATCCCATATTTCATTAGCTAAATGATACAATACAAAATTAGCAAAATAAAGTTTTATGAAAAAAAATTATATATCAAAATTCATACTATAATTATTTTCCAAAATCTGATCATTTTTCAATAATATGAAGATCGTACAAAATAAAATAATGTCATCAATGATAATATAATAATATACTTAAAGTAATTTGATAAGTGTATTTCGGATAAAATGATATATATACAATCTCAATCCTATCTTGTAAAGATATAAATATTATTTTCAAAAAAATCTTACCCAAGTAAAACAATTCTAAACACATTGACTAAGTCATATTAATTTATTTTTGTAGAGAAAACAACAACAATAACAAATATACGTTAATCGTAGAAAAATATATACTAATAAAAATCACAAAATAAGATAATAGAAAGGTATTCCATCGCAAAATAAGCGTCATTAAAGCTCATTTCACGTCGATCAAGTAAAATAATGAATGAAATGTATAATTGACCAAATTACTCCTATTTATCAGACGTTTCTTTAAGAAAAAGTGATTTAAAATACAAAACTGTGAAGTTTCTAAAATGATACTTATTCTGAGACGAATCTAACCTTTTATTTCGATCGTTAATTTTTATAGTTATTTTATTTAAAGTCATGTCCTCGATAAATGACGATCGTGTGCCAAAAAAATATATTTATGTGGAGAATATTTTCATGTCACACAAAATGGATTTGTAACTTGTAAGTAACCATTAAAAAAATAATATTAATAAAAATATTCTTTGAAACAAACATAAAAAGTGTGCATTTTTTTGTGGGGCCCTTTCAAGTTTTTCTGGTGGATCAAATTTTGGAATCAAATACTTCATTATCTTCCCATAATACCCTTTTCAATATTTTTTCTTTTTTTCTTTCTCAAAAAATATAAATATTTGAATTATTTTCTATTTTTCTTATTAAATATTTTTTTCTTCCCCAATGACCAAACCCTAGAACACAAAAAATACCATTTACCCAAATCGAAAAAAAAGCGAAAATTCATTTGATTTCTTCGATAAATCAATCTAAGTTGCGATCAACAACTTCATAAGCTGAAATATTTCATCAATTTCAAGAAAAGGTCTTTAATTTTATGTATTTTTGTTTGAATTTGTTATACCTAATTGTTTGAATCGATTGAATTTTTTCGTAATTTTTTGATTTTTTTTTGCAATTCATTGGTAAAGATTTGAGTTTTTGTTATTAATTTGTTTAGTTTTTGTATATATGTTTGTGATTAGTGCCTACTGTAGTTTGTTCATTGAATTTTTTATTTAAAAATTTGATCAATGCGATTTCATCTAGTATTTTTGAAAAAAATTAGTACTTTTTGGTTTATTTTAATTTTATTTTTGTGGGTTTATTTTTTGTGTGCTTAGAGCTTGTTCATTTTTGGGGGTTTGAGTAGAAATTTTGTTATGTGAATCATCTGATGTAAAAGAAACAATTTTGATGTTTTTCTGTTGTGTATTACTTTGGATTTAGTCAAATTATGTTTTGATTTTAATGGCATTTTTGTTCATTTCTAAGTTTGATCTGATATTATTTCTACTTGGACAAGCTTTTTCGGGTTTCGATGTGTAACTGTTGTTTTCTTTGTGAAAATCAGGGTATTGGTTTTGGTTTGGATTATAGTCATGAGGTTTAAAAAAGGAAGTAAAGTTGAGGTGATGAACAGGAAGGATTCACCTGTATCATGGTGTCCTGCAGAGATCGTATCGGGTAATGGACATACTTACTCTGTGAGGTATGATTATTATCCTTGTACGGAAAGTGAAGCGAGGGCTGAGAGGGTTTCGAGGAGGGAGATCAGACCATGCCCCCTTCCTTCAAAGGGTGTGGAGAATGGGCAAAGTGGTCAAATTATCGAGGTGTTTGATGATCGTTGTTGGAAAACTGCTATTATTGTGAAGGTTTCCAATAGAAACTATTATTTAGTACACCCAACTGGATGTTCACAGGAGATTAGAGTTCATAGATCGAACACCAGAGTGCGACAATGCTGGCAAGATGAAAAATGGCACTTGATTGGAAAGGCAAGTCTTTAATCTGGCCCGCCCTTCTTCATTCTTTGTTTTGAATATTGACTTTATTAGCTAGTAATATTGACAGAAGAAATTAAGCATCCCACTCTTATCTATTAAATTTATCAGATAGAAATTCTTAATGATGTCTGGGAATTTGTGCAAGTTTTGTTTATTTTTTTGGTGTTTTGGCCTTTTATACAAACCTCTTTATTTATTTTGCTTATTGTTGGTTGTTTGTTTCATTGTTTAGGAAATGTCTTATTGGAAAGTAAAACCCTTCTTTGTGATTCATTTATTGACCCTATGTTGGTTTTCACTTACAGGGATCTGGAACGTGTGCGAAACCTGACCAGCTTCCTGCTCAAAGATCTTATAAAAAGGTGAGCATTGTCTTAAGTGCTAGGAATGGATTTCATGTTAGAGATGGAGATTTGGCTGCTCAGGGAAATCTTAAAAGGAAGAAGTGTAATGCTAGCTCTTTGGTGTTGCTGAAGAGGGTGCCAGACGAATCATCTAGAAACATTCAGGAGGTAGTGGAAGGTGAGAGAGATTTTAAGAGACGTAAAATAGTTCCGGCTGCCTTGGAGGGGAACACACATGATATTACCAGGTTGAACGGAAATAGGATGGATGAGAAGTATGTGAGTGCTTCATTTAACAATTGGTCTGATGGATATTATGGATCAAACCCTGCAAAAAGAAGTGGTACCAATGGCTATTCCCCTGCAAGAATTGGAGAATCTAATGATTCTGATAGTGATGCATGCTCTGTTGGTAGTTGTAGTATTAATCATGAGAGTCCAAATAAAATTTCTAGTTTTTCAGCTGAAGTTCATTGTCAAGTACCTGATCTTCTGTGCAGTGATGCAGAGTCCTTTCAAAGTTCAGCAGAAGAACATGAGGAGGAAAGCTGCCGTGTTTCTTCGGAGAAAAATATAGCAGGGAATATTCGTGACTTGGAGTTGCATGCTTATCGCTGCACTTTGGAGGCATTGTATGCTTCTGGTCCCTTGAGTTGGGAACAAGAAGCGTTACTGACAAATCTCCGCATTGCACTTCATATTTCAAATGACGAACATTTAACAGAGCTGAGGACTTTAATTTCTTCTGGAACTGGTATTCATGTCAGTTGATAATTAATTTCTCCGTTTTGGCTTTCTTTTTTATGGTAGGACCACATCTATGTTTTGACTTGAGTAGCATTGTAAAAGCATGAAAATAGGTGACACATTTGTTAATTCTCTCTTTGTCGTTAATCTCCACTTTGTAGACAGTTGGCCAATTTGTAACTATGTTATCATGCCGTATATTCCTGGAAAGAAATCGACTCAATTATTCTTAAATTCATACTTCTTTGAACTTTGTAATGAAAGACTGAAAAAAGTCTCGTGTTATTATTTCTGAAGTAGTTTCTGTATTTTCAAGTAACAGCCTCATTCATGATCTAGTCAACGACATTCATGCTATCGAAATGTCAAAGTCTAAATGTTACAAACAAAATTCTTTCTTCAATTAAGGAGACATTTAACTTTTTCTGAATAATTGTTTTCTGAATTGTAAGAAATCCAGAGTGAATGCATGCATAAGAAGACATTTAGCTTTTAGGATATAATGTATCTCTTATATATGGAGCGCCATCTTTTTGATGAAAATAGAACAATTTTGTTCATCTGTTCAGACTTCAGAAGCTTCTAATCAAGCACTGAATTTGGTGAATTCTTTGCACCTTGTTGTAACATACTTATGGACTTTATTTACTCATTTCTTTGGTCTCATCGCAATCTGGAAGCATGTGTATTTATTTCTGAATTTTTTTATTCATGGAACATGTACATTTTCCAGGGCGACATTGGGATGCATGCATCCTTTGCCTCCTAAAGTCCAAAGATGATGCTTGCATTTGCAGCACCTCTCCTGGCCATAGAGAGGACTCATGCAACGTCTGTCTCAGATAAGACAATTCATGGCTTGTTCTATTACTATTTTACAGCTTCATGATTTGTTTTGTCTGGTTAAGTTCAACTTCACTAATCTGGTTTTTCCAATGGAAGTGAAATTATAAGATGTCGGACCTATTGTATAAGATCTTATGATATATATCTGTTATTGCTAGCTATCCGATTGAAGTTGTGCTTACTTTTCCCTTGACAATCAACGGACTTCCTGTACATACAGAAGTATGTGTTGTCTTTCTGTAGAACATTAGTTAGAAACATATCTATTTTTTGTTGGCTAGTACGGAGAGAGTTCACATAACTGAATGTGGTTGCAGTTAATGCCCCTTAATTAAATTTAACAATATTCGTCACTTAGCAGTCGTAAGAGTTTTGGATTGATAGCCTTTGTACTAACAGGGTAATATTATTAATATACATTGCATATGCGAAAAATGTATGCTTTTCAGCACTCCTGTACAGTTATGGTTCTTTGAGCTAACAACACAATTTAGCATATTCCTGGAACATTTGGAAGATATTTAGTATAGCAAGGTTAAAAGTAAATTTGCTGTTTCCGGAGGCAGTACTTATCTCAATATTGATTCAAGAAATACATTTCTTTCTTTGAAGGAATGTTATACTTGTTATACTTTTATGATATTATCAAATATAAATCGAGATTATTAATGACAAAAGTTGCTGCTCATCATCTGAACTTTCTTGAAGAGGTTTATGCTTGACTTAAGGTGTGTTTGGAACTGGAATATTTTTTGGAGAACATTTTCAATAAATAGTCAATTTTAATTATAGATGATGATCCTTATAATGTTAAAAAGAAGGCAATTTTTGGTATTTGGTTGCCAGAAACTATTTTTCCGGAGAACAGTTTTTGCGAAAAGGGGAGAATGACTCATCTTCCCATCATCTCAACTCTTAACTAATAGATATATTATTAGCAATCTTTAATACTCAATTTTCATCAAAGCACAACAGTTCTTAATAAATGTTTTCGGAAAACATTTTCTGGAAAATGACTTCTGTCATTACCAGGCACACCCTTAATGTGATTCTCGCGTTATATTATCTACTCTTGACCTGATTTGTGCTGCTTTGGTCGATGAGGGAGGACACCATGGCAGTCTGTCCAGACTCCCGGGAGATTGAAAGTCATGTTTCCGTCTCTGCATGTACTGAGGATATCTGGTTCATCTGGATAAGACATTCTGTGGCAGGTCTACAAAGTTTTATGGTTCTGGTGGAAATAATTTTATTTTCCTTTTTAGCCTATTGTTTCCTGGTGTTGTTTCACTTATTTGTTGCTATCAAATGTTTTCAGTAGCTGCTGATGCAGAGTTGTAAATTCCTCTCATTTTCTTGATGGCTCATACATGAGGTAAAGAGGATGTAACCTGTACTGTGTAATTTACTGTATGACATCTGATATTGGCTGTTCTTCTCATTTTTCATTTCCTTTCGGCTCAACGGATAGGTGCCCCCTCGGGTAGAGGTAGATCTCGGAGTTAAATTTGATGAGTTCGACCTTTAAATTTACTGTCTTTGTCATGTAATATTACTTCTGAGAAATGTTTGAAAGAAGCCATGAATGAATGAATGAGAATAACAGGCTGAGGGAGCCTTTTTTTTTATTATATTGTTTATTTGTTTTTCTATTACAAGTGAGTCAATTTTCAACATGAAGGCTTTTTATCTTGTTATAATTTTTTATAATTGGGTTGTGAAGTGAGTTGAGTGATTAATTTAGAGTCAACTATAGTCTACTATAATTAAATAATTAATCCTTTCTTTGGCAATTAGAATGATACAATAATGAAAAATAAGCATATGCCATCCTTTCATACCCCATAGAGGGAGAGAGAGTTACATTTTTTATATTTATTTTTTAGTGTTTTGTGTTATATACACCGTTATTGTAATTTTAATACAAATAGGGTCGTTCAAATGATATCTATATGTAATTATGATAGTAAGAAAAGGCGATCCTTAAAAATTTCTTATATTGATAATATACATAACTCAAAACTCTTTTCTAATATAGATATTTTGCGTCACTTCTTGTTGTAAGATGTAAGATGGGCATTAAAACAAGCAAAAATCACCAAAACTTTTATTACGTTAACCTTAGATAGTTGAAGTACATATCAGTTGATTCAAACATCATTTTTTTTTTTTAAAAAAAGAAAACTAAATATGATACAATACACTAGGCTTCTTAGGCCTCTTTAGTAGCGTCATCTATAGTAGTAGGTAGACCTAGAGAAAAAAAAGATACGATATATTATGATATAATATCTTTAGTATCGTCGTTTATAGTAGTAGGTAGGCCTTAATGAGTTCTTGTAAAGATCAACCAATTCATCCACCACTCTCTCAATGTCATTTTCTCCATTTTCTCTCATTTTTTCACCAAACTCCTTTGCTTTTTTCCTCACACTCTCTCCCCTTTTCTCAAACACCATTTCTCTTACAACCTTAGCCACTCCTTCTTTGCTAAACTTTCCTTCTTCATCTTTAGGAATTTCCAATCCTACCCTTACCTCATTAACCAATAGCCTCGCGTTAAGTGGTTGCTCATGTTGCACGGGCAAGGCTATAATTGGAACACCACAACTAAGCGCCTCCATTACTGAATTCCATCCACAGTGACTTACGAATCCGGCAATACTCGAATGCTTCAAAATTCGCCCTTGTGGGGCCCACTCTTCAACTATTAACCCTCTATTCCAATTTCTCTCGTAAAACCCTTCAGGTAGAACTTCTCGAATCTCCATTTTATAACTCCCCGGAAATCTAATCACCCATATGAAATTCACCATGCTAAGTTCTAACCCTAGTGCCATTTCTTGAATTTCCTCTTTGGTGAAGTAAAGTTCACTCCCAAAACTAATAAAAATTGTTGAACATTTCTCTTTCTCATTGAGCCATTCAATGATCTTATCATTATACTCCCCACCATCTGTTTGATCAAATGCTCGAACGAGAGGTCCAACAGGAACAAACCTTTTGTTAAACAAAAACGTGAGGTAATCAATAAACTTACCTTCTAGCTCTTTGAAAGTCTTGATCAAGATGATCCCTTTCGATCTTTCAAAGCACCTCGTGATACCATGTTTCTCGTCAATGCCATCATCCTCGAGAGAATCGAATACTCTCTTGTTTCTCCTATGTTCATGATCCTTGAAGAAGATTTCAGGAAAAGGGTAATCAATACTTGGATTGTTATCTCTAACATGATAGTGATAACTGTTTGCTGCAGCACCAGAGGTGAGAAACAGGACAGCTGGGAAATGCAATGTAGAAGCCATTAAAGGAATACATGGTAGGAGAAAATCATAGATGATCAGATCAGGTTTTAGAGTTTCAAGAATGGTGAAAAAGTCGGGTTTTCCCTTAAGGAAGATCAGTTTCAGAGTGTTGATGAGATGGGGGTGAAGGCCAGCTGTGGTGTGTGAAGTACGAGGAAGATGAGGCAAATACGGGAGTACGATATCCATTAGCTTAACGTGTCTAGTTTCTTCGGGAGAGAGTGTGTCTTTGAAGTAAGCGAGATTAGCATGTGTTGTGTAGAGGTAAGTTATGAAATTTCTCTTTGCAAGTGCCTTTGCTAGCTCTAGAAATGCGCTGATATGACCTCGAGCTAACCATGGAAACATCACAATTCTGATGTTTTTCTTTCTTTCTTCCATCAAGATTGAGGGATTTTGAATCGTAGTTTAGATTCAAGTTGAAAAAAAGGGACTTACCAAGTAAGCACGAAAAGGAAATCCTATTTGAGGAATTCAAGCAGAACAAACAGGAGTTACCACATTGGGAAGAAGACGATACAAAAGGAGAGGGCTTATTATCTAGCTGAAAGAAGGAGGTATACATACATATATATATATATACATATAAAACTACTTGTTGAAGCTCAACCATCGATACAAAATGGAGATCATAACGTGGCAAGCACAATGAGAAAATATGATTGCGTGTATGAATTGGATATAACGAGTTACGAAAGAGACGTGGAAAAACAGGGTGGAAGAGGAGATGACGACAAGAACTGTGATGTGGATATTCGCGGTGAGGTTGGTTTTTTGTGTATTCATGTCTTGTCTTTCGAAAATTGGTTGAAGCTTTTGTTGTTGAGAGTAAGTTTTGAACATTTAAGTTCTAGTTAACACATGGAAAGAAGAATTTAATTTTTTGTATACCAAAATTAGATTGTTACAAATAACCAAAGTTAAGTGTACTTGGGCAAGAGTAGTACTAGGATGAGTGATCTCCTACAAAGTCCTCATGTTGCATCCCTCCTTTTGGTCGATATTCGGTATGATACGGTTGATTTGATTCAATTTTTTTTTTGCAGAAACGACATTCGGACGGAGACATGGTTAAGACAGGTGATGGAGGCGCTTAGGATGGACATGAACTGATCAAAGGTTGTGTTTGCATTATACCATGATGCAAGAAAAATGAACAACAACATACCTAGTACCTAGTGTAACTCCAAAAACGAGGGCCGGAGAGGGTGGTGCGTACGCAGCCTTAACCCTACCTTTCGAAGGTAGAGAGGATGCAAGAAACATATCGGAAAAACCTATATTTGTGAAAAGATGGGTACTCTCTCTCTTTCCATCCGTCTAAGTTTTAGATGACAGAGTTACTCAATACCTACGCTGGCGGGAGGTAGCAGATACCCCACACGTCTTATAGGAGTGTACGATTGACTCGGTCAGGTGGCAAACAAGTGGTTGAATAGTTAAGGTGCGTGCAAGTTGATCCAGAGGACATCATTATGAAAAACAGGTTCGATCTTCAACATTTCATTAACACAGTCTTTCCCCTTTGCGATTACACATTTTCTTGTCATATTGAACTAGTAAACTTTAACGTTTTGAAATGAAGCGTGTTTTGAATATATTTACTTGAAATCTTGTTACGTACACAGTTGAAGTCTAAAATATCTAGAGGACCAAGACTATGATCAGAAACACATACTACATTTTCGTAGTTCTTGAACAAAAGGTTGAATTGCACACTAACGATTCAATAAGGATAGTCTTTTTTTCTGTAGTATGAGGATCCAATAAGGATTCGATTCCTCCTCTCTCGAGTGTGCCTGGACGTGCTGTTTAACTTGACACAAGATATCTGAACAGAAGACTTTTCGATTATACAATGTGTAAACCTTCCAAGCACAAACCTCTGAACCATTCAAGCAGAGTGATAGTGAGAATAAATTCAGATGAACTCGAATCATCATTATCGTTACGTTGAGGATTAGCCAGCAGTATTTCACCTGTTGGAAGGTTAGCAAAACTACACTACATATTATTGGTATAAAAAGCTTCTTATAAATCATCTTATTTTATTTTCAAGATTACAAATGTGTATTATATGAGTGAACTAATTGGTTTCGTTGTCATTTCTTTCAATAATGATATATAAAAAACTCAAGTCAGATTCGAACTAGCAACCTCAAATACACTAAAGGTCAAAACCATCAAACAACACATTGAACCATGTTATGTTTTCATTTAATTTATATTTATTGATACCTCTCCTTTTTTTCTTCTTCTTATGCTTGTTGTTTTACGAGAGTCAATTTTATTCTATTTTTCACACTAAATTCATGTAGATTCTTGAAAAGTGAACCATCGTAACAAATAAAAGTGAATGGAGGAAATATATATATATATGTAATCCATAACACTTTGTCTGGATGGTTGTTACCTATTGTTTGGTGATGAATGGTTTATATGTATCATATTGATTTAAAAAATATTTTTATTCGTAAATACTCATATGTATATGGCTTAAATATGAGTATAGTCTCATATTTTATTCATATATAAAATCACTCATCCACGAATCAATAAGATATAGACGGATCGAACAAATCACCAAAATATAATTTCATTTGCCGACCCTATGTTGAAATAAGATAACTTTGCGCCCATGTTTGTAGTCTATATATATTCTTCTTGTAATATAAGATACTCAACATTTAACAGAGATTTTTTTTTTAAAAAAAATAATGAGAGAAGCTACTACTATTTTGTCTCTCTTTTTAACTCTCTTCTTAATTTTAGCATGTTATCTTTATTTTATTACACTTTATTAGTTAACTAATCAAATATCAATATTCTTGATGCAATTTTTAAATTTCATTATTTAAAAAATGTAAAACTAACATATTTTTGCCTCTTAGAGATGTTCCCCTCTAATATTTTGTTATATATCGACATACGTCAAGTCTAACCAAACTCCCAAATTTAAATATTTTTAAATTTCATTATTTAAAAAATGTAAAACTAATGGACTCGGATTGAATGTAAATTCATGTTCAATGAACTAAAATTGTCGGAAGTGAACTATTGCACAAACATTTATTTTTAAAAAATATAGAGATATATGATTTATTAATACTGCACATTCAGATATTTCAATACGTTATAAGTTATAATTTGCTCATTTGATAAAATCATATATGTATTAATTGTTATGGTTTTCATATCACAATTTATATTTTTTATACATTGTTTTTTCTAACATAAAATAATTATGTATCTAAATATTAAAGCGTGACTTGTATTTTAACTGAATGACTATCTTAAACCTGGATTACTCTCTCGCCCGCGTGCCTTGTATATAATCTGAATGACTATCGTAACCCTGGATTACTCTCTCGTTAGAATAATCATAATATATGCCCATTAAATAATCATGCATGTGCAAATTAAAACCTTTAGCATGTATACATCGAATAACAAGTATTCCTTATGTCTCAATATATATAATTTATTTTTCTTTTTATCGATAAAAAAAAGATACATTTCTATACTAAGTAACAATTAATTTAATATAAAAAAAGAAAAAAGTTACGATTAACTTTAAAGTATCCATTATACCCTTAATGAAAGGCATATACAATTAAAGTTAATTGTTACTTAATATAAGAAATGTGTTCATTTACGGACTAAAACAAAAGCAAGTTATATAAATTGAGACATAAAAATGTAATTGTTATTAGTGTATATTCTTAAAAGATATTAAGCATATAACTTTACACAATAATATTATCGTTTATAGGAGTAATGATTAGTTCTAGTTTATTAGGGGTAAGACATTTGTTTGCAATATATAACTTTGGTTATCGATGTATAAACTTTATTAATTAATATGAAGATTTAAGTTGTTTAATTAAAAAATTTAAAATATTCTTGATAAAAAATAAGTAGTTTTTTTTTTAATATATTGTTTCAAGTGAAATTAAAATCATAAAATTCACTCTTACAATGTTTTTGAGCCTCAAAATTTTGGGGCCTAAAGCAAATAATTTTCTAGCTTTACTACCCCTTGAGACACCCCTATATATTTCTATTGGATGATTATTCTACATACTACACTAGACTATTTTAGAACATTAGTAAAATTATGTACTGTCTATATTTTAATTATTTTTCCTTAACTTCATCTATGTAAACCTATAGTTCAATCATTTTTTGCTTAAATTTTAAAAAATAATAATTAAAATCAGGCAAAAGATTACTGAACTTTAACTACACTTAATTATTTTGATCCTTCACTTTGATTGCTTTAACTTCTTAATAAACATCAATTAGTTTTAGGGATAAAAAATCACAAAGTATAAATTAATTCAAAGTTAAATATACTTAACTAATAAACCCAAAGATCAAAATCGATCGAAATAAAATAATTAAGTCAAAAATTAATAATGATTTTCTTTTATTTTGCTAATTTTCTTAAATTCAATAAAACTAAAATATAGATATAAAACAGTCAAATTCTAGCGTCGATTGTGTCTGTCGAATTTATCTAAATTCAGTACTTTCTTTTATTCGATATGACAAAATAAATAAATAGAACTTACTATTATATGGGATACTATTTTCCCATTCAATTTCAGTTGCATAGAATATACAACTATATAGAATACTTTACAAAACACTCTCTTTCTCAATTATTTTTTTCTATTCCATTATTCCATATGTCATTTGATAAACATAACAACAAAAGAGTAAGTCCATAAATTAAAACTATATGAATATAGAAAAGTATCTATATTTTGGGAGGAATAAGAAATGGAGAAGTGTCAAACTAATTGGAACAAAAAGAATATTTATTTTTTACTCTAGAAGGAATTGAAAATCAATCAAATGCAAAGTCATATATATCAAAGAAACTTACATAAATTTCGAGATAATTACACAAATTTAATTAATTTAGGAGATAAATTAATTTAATACACTTTATTTTATAGTATTTATAAATCTTATCAGATTTTGTGTGGCGCGCCAGATATTATGTCTTGATACATGTGGTCAAAGTTAGGCGTGATTTATTCTAGATATATTATATTCACATAAGATACATCAATAAATCTCGTTCGCCTCCCTTGCCTCTCCCTTATCTCTCTCGTCACTCTCTTATATATTTGATATCTTAGATACATGCGGATCAAACCAGATGCATATAAATACATTTATCTAGTATGTGTCGCATGTATTAGGGATATATGATTAAATAGTTTTAAACTTCTTTGCGTATAAAATCAAAAGAGCTTTGCGGTGGTCAATTTAGGACACGTAAATTATTTTTTTCGAAAGTCAAAATTAAAAGCCATTCAAAGAGAAAATGATGGAACAATCCTTTTATTCTTTCTTATAAATATATAATTCATTTTCACCACTTTTATATATTTCATGCGTAATCAATTATGACCAAGATTAGAAATAATATATTTGAACGGTTAAATATATTACTCAAAGTAGATCATAATCATATATTTACATATATATACTTTCTAGAGCAATCATAGACTTAATAGGCGGAGTTAGATAACGTCAATTCACTCGAACCTCTTTCACTTTCTTCAACTTCTTATTTTTTTTATACTCAATCTTCTTTGGTGAAAATCTTAGTGCAAGAAATCGTAATTGATTACAGGTCTAGGTAAATAGAATTGGGTCCCGAGTTAGGATCGAATCTTAGTGCAAGAAATCGTAAAGATATGACAATTGGATCTAACTCAACCTCAAAAGCTAGCTCACGAGGGGAGATTTGTCCAAATCCATATAAGGAGACAACTTTTCTATCACTCTATCGATGTAGGACTACTTAGCACTCCCCCGGACACCCACACCTCAACTTGAGCGTGAACACTTATAGATGGGGCCCAACATCGGTGCACAACAAATTATGATGAACCTGACTGTGATGTCATGTAAAGATATGACACCTGAATCTAAGTCAACCTGAAAAGCTAGCTAATGAGGAGAGGTTTATCTAAGTCCATATACAAAGAAATTAATTCCCCATTTCTATACTGATATAAGACTTCTTAACAAGAATTTCATCCGGTCAAACTAAGATACGTGAAATAATTTTTACAAACATCTCTTTTAAAATAAAAGTCATTTCAAGAAAGAATATTGGCACATTTATGTATTTCCTAAGTAATCGATGATTTAGACACTATCATATATATAAAGGAAGTCATAAAATCAAAATAATATACACCATAGTAACATGGACCACGTTGGAAATCAAATCTTAAGTTGACTTGTTATTAAATAAATGTTTTTTCTTCTATTCACCTTTTAAAAAGAATATCACATGTGTATCTATTTACTTCAATAATAAGTTCAAAAATTCTTCTTTATATTTTTAAATTTCACGTAAAACCAAACCAAAACATGTAAAATGTAAAAAAAAAAATTTAATTTACGATCGGTCGAAGTCTAGAGATGGTCAATGGGGTGGTGGCGGATTGAACTTAACCTGCAACAATTTTAACCCATATAAAACCACATAGACTCGCATCCCGTCTGCCCTGCACAACCTTAAAACTATCCGCTCCGCCCCATTGTCATCCCAGGTCGAATTCAGATACGTTTATTAATTTACAAACTAAATCTCTTAAAATAAAAGATATACCAAAAGAGAGTAATGCTTACACGATCTTTTTTGTTTATAATATATATTGATTATAATCTAGGACACTTTATTATAATATACACCATGTAAGTCATGCTCACAATTAATAATATGCAATAGTACACTATAAATAGATTATCATCATATAGATATTTTCATTCAACACAAAAACCATAAATTGATAATGGATGTGAAGAAAAACACCATTAATGTAGTTATGCCATTTTTAGAACTAGCCAAAAAACTCTCCAAAAGAAATTTTCATATTTATTTATGTTCCACTCCAATAAACCTAAGTTCCATCAAGAAAAATATCACAAAAGAACACTCTCAATCAATAGAGTTAGTTGAGCTTCATCTTCCATCATTACCTAATCTTCCTCCACATTACCACACCACCAATGGCCTCCCACACCATCTTACAGACACACTAATCGAAGCATTTCAAAGCGCGACTCCTGAATTTTCAAAAATACTACAAACTCTTAATCCTGACTTAGTCATATACGACTTAAACATGACGTGGGCTGCTAAGTTCGCGTCCTCTATAAACATTCCTGCCGTGCAATTCCTCACATTTAGCATTGCTATGATTGTTTTATTCCTCCACATGTACAGTAAGCCTGGAATTGAATTTCCATTTCCTAAAATTTACATGCGTCAACATGAGATGATTCAAATGCAAAAATATATACTATAAATAGATCATAATCATATATTTACATATATATACTCTCTAGAACAATCATAGACGGAGTTAGATAACGTCATTTCACTCGAACCTCTTCAATAATTTTTATTTATATTTGTACATGTTGATTCTCTCTCAATTTCTTCACCTTCTTACTTTTTCTTATACTCAACCTTCTTTGGTGAAAATCTTAATTTCGTCACTGATTAATATATATAGACCTAGCTAGAAACACATGTAACCCAGACTAGACTCTAGCCCATTGTCACAAATCACAACTCATATTGGTCCATTTATAGAGCTAGCGAAGAAAACTCGCAAGTAGAAATTTGAATCTATATGTCACATGTCGTGGTTTTACTCGCCTACAACACGTATGTGCATGTGAGTTTCATGCCCCAAAATATTTGAATATATTGATCGTCGTTTTTCTCAAAATTAGTGTATAAATTCTATGAAAATGTCAAAAAATGAAATATACAAACAACTTTAAGAAGCTAATTATAACTTTTTAACCATACACATTGAGGTGACGAGTCTCGAGGGTAGGGGTGAGGGGCGC
>NC_028647.1:1832810-1887024 GCF_001406875.1 Solanum pennellii
GGGGGGGGGGGGAGCTAGATAGAATTAGTTGAACTTCATCTTCCATCTTTACCAAATCTTCCTCCTCATTACCACACCACCAATGGCCTCCCACCTCATCCCATGAACACACTCAAAACATCTTTCGAAAACGCCTCTCCAAATTTTTCCAAAATATTACAAACTCTTAATCCAGACTTAGTCATTTATGACTTCAATCAACCATGGGCTGCTAAGTTCGCATCCTCTATGAGCATTCATTCCATACAATTCCTCACATTTAGCGCGGCTGTTGTTGCTTTATTAGCCCTCCACATCATGTTTGATAATTCAGGAGAAAAATTTCCATTTCCTGAAATTTACCTGCGTGAACATGAGATGCTTCGAATCAAGATATCATTAGAAGAATCCAAAGATGAGAGTGGTAAGGACCTATTCCATGATGCTCTTAGACTATCTCGCGATATTGTTCTAGTGAAAACCTCTAGAGAACTTGAAGGTAAATATATAGATTATCTCTCAACATTAGTTTCCAAGAAAATTGTCCCCGTTGGATCGCTAGTTCAAGATCCCATTGATCATGATCATGATCATGATGAGATGATCATGCAATGGCTTGACAAGAAAGAAAAAAGTTCCACTATTTTTGCTTCATTTGGAAGTGAGTATTTTCTATCAAAGGAAGAAATACATGAAGTAGCACAATGGGTTGAGCTAAGTAAAGTGAACTTCATTTGGGTAATTAGGTTTCCACAAGGTGAAAAGAATAGTATTCAAGATGTATTACCACAAGGATTTTTAGAAAGGGTAGGGGAAAGAGGAATGATTTCGGAAAAATGGGCTCCACAAGCCCTAATTTTATGACACACGAGTACTGGTGGATTCGTGAGTAATTGTGGATGGAATTCTGTTATGGAAAGTATGAAGCTTGGTGTGCCTATAATTGCAATACCAATGCACATTGACCAACTAATGAATGCTAGGATTGTGGAATATATTGGTATGGGAGTTGAAGCATTGAGGGATGAGAATGGGAAGTTACAAAGTAAAGAAATTGCAAAAGTGATAAAGGGAAGTGGTAATTGAAGAAAGTGGTGAAATTGAGAGGAAGAAAACTAAAGAATTGAGCAACAAAATGAATATGAAAGGGGAGGAAGAGATAGATGGAGTAGTGGAGGAGTTGGTTGCACTTTGTAACAACAAATGAATAGCAATAAGTAGTGGTATATAAAATCGAACCAGAAATCGAATCAAATCGTAAATCGAGTTAAACCGAAAAATATCGGACTAGTGATTTGATTTAACTTGGTTTGGTATTGGAAAAAAACACCGACTATATTTGGATTGATTTAATTTTAATTAAAAAAACTCAATTCGAGACCAAATCAACCCGACAATATATATAATTTTAAATTTTTATTTTATACATAAAATATTTACTTTGATATCATGTTAAAATATTTCTTATACTATTTCATCGTTTTTATCTTTAATATATTATTTCAAGTTTAATACTTAGAAATGGTCCAGTAAAAATTTTAGTTCATATATAGATTTGATAATTATAATAAAACTTAAATCAAAACCAAATTAATATTAATGTAAAAAAGATCAATTCAACATTAAGAATGACAATAATATTGAATATTTTTTCTTTAGTTTTATATTGGTTTAGACAACTAAAATACATAATCTAATTTTAATTTTCCTTAAATATTTAGTAATGTAAGTAATACTTATTAAACTTATTTTAGCATGATTTAGTACTTTTAAATTATGATTATTTTTATTATGACTTTACAATATTTATTTTATATGATGATTTCATTATTATTTTTTATTGAATTTTGTGTCAACAATACTCATCTCATATTTTGTTTATTTTTTTTAAGAAACACCTTAGATAATTGTATTTTGGTTGGACTAAAGAAATATTTGGAGCACAAGTTAATTATATGTTTGTATACAAGCTTTACCGAAAAAATCCAAAAATTTAGAAAAATTCGAAGTTTATTAGTTTGGCTTGATTTATAAATTTAAAAATTTGACACAATGGTTTGGTTTGCTATTTGAAAAATCCAAACCAAGCCGAGGTTGGAAAACCCCAAAAATCTGAATTTTATTAGTTTGGTTTGATTTATGAATTTTAAAAATTTACACGAATGATTTGATCTGATATTTAAAAAATCCGAACCAACTCAATCATGTATACCCCTAGCAATAAAATTTAACTTATAATTTTAAAAAGTATTAATTAGTGTTATCAGTTTGAATATTTCAATTAAACTTTCACTTTTGATTTTTTATTTTAGTCTCAATTCACCTAATAGTTTGCTTCTTGAATTTATTAGCATTGAACATGTACAATATGTATTTATACTTATCCTATTTGTATATTTGCAAGCAAAATATATAAATCGATAGAAATATACCGCAACTTCAATCGCAAACAAAACTATAGCTAAGAAACACAAATATCGAAACTACATTAATAGAGCCTTATTATGTCTATTATATTTGTTATTTCTAATATTTTCTCTAAAAAAAAATTGAATCTTGTGTTGGCCAAAACTCTACACATATGGATTGATTAAAAGTCAAATGTACTTAATCATAGAAACAAAGATAAAAATTTGAAATTAATCAAGGACCAAAAATGAATTTTGTATTTAGCTAATTTAGTTTCTCCAATTCTCCAAATCTAAGTGTTTGGGGTACGAAATAATGTTTTCTGCTGATTATGTAGTGCAAATGTACTTAATCATAGAAAAAATTTTAGTGCAAGAAATCGTAAAGATATAACAATTGGGTCTAACTCAACCTCAAAAGCTAGCTCACAAGGGGAGATTTGTCCAAATTCATATAAGGAGACCACTTTTTTATCACTCTATCGACTAGGACTACTTAGCACTCCCCCGGACACGCACACCTCAACTTGAGTGTGAACACTTATAAATAGGGGCCCTACGTCGGTGCAGAACAAATTAGGATGAACCTGACTGTGATGTCATGTAAAGATATGACACCTGAGTCTAACTCAACCTAGCTCAAAAGCTAGCTAACGAGGAGAGATTTGGCTAAATCCATACATAAGGAGATCGATTTCCCATTTCTCTACCGATATAAGACTTCTTAACAAGAATTTCATCCGATCAAACTAAGATACGTGAAATAATTTTTACAAGCTACATCTCTTTTAAAATAAAAGTCATTTCAAGAAAGAATATTGGCACATTTATGTATTTCCTAAGTAATCGATCACGAATTAGACACCTATCATATAAAGAAAGTCATAAAATCAAAATAATATACACCACAGTAACATGGCCTACGTTGGAAATCAATTTTAAGTTGACTTGTTATTAAATAAATGTTTTTTCTTCTATTCACCTTTTAAAATGAATATCACATGTATCTATTTACTTCAAGGGAAAATACACAAGTACCCCTTAATCTGTCCGAAATCTCAGAGACACTTATACTAGATTAAGGTCCTATTATCCTCTAAACTTATTTTATTAATAATTTTCTACCCCTTTTCGGTATACGTGGCACTATCTTGTGGGCCCAACGATGGTTGACTTTTTTTTTCAAGCTAGTGCCGCGTAGGTCAAAAAGGGGTAGAAAATTACATATAAAATAAGTTTAGGAGGATAATAGGACCTTAATATAGTATAAGTGTGTCTTTGGAATTTCGGGCATAGGTTGAGGGGTACTTGTGCATTTTCCCTTACTTTAATAATAAGTTCAAAAATTCTTCTTTATATTTTTAAATTATATTTTTAAATTTCGTGTAAAATCAAACCAAACATGTAAAATGTAAAAAAAAAGAAAACTTTAATTTGCGATCTGTTGAAGTTTAGAGATGGGCAATAGGGTGGTGACGGATTGAACTTAAACTGCAAAAATTTTAACTCGTATAAAATCGCATCCCGCCTGCCCTGCACAACCTTAAAATGACTCACCCCGCCGCATTGCCATCCCAGATCGAATTTTATTAATTTACAAACTAAATCTCTTAAAATAAAAGATATTCCAATAGAGAGTAATGCTTACACGATCGTTTTTGTTTATAATATATATTGATTATAATCTAGGACACCATATTATAATATACACCATGTTAGTCATGCTCACAACTAATAATATGCAATAATACACTATAAATAGATTATCATCATATAGATATTTTCATTCAACGCAAAAACCATATATCATCATAAAAACATAAAAATTGAAAATGGATGTGAAGAAAAACACCATTAATGTAGTTATGTTACCATGGTTAGCCCATGGTCACATAAGTCCATTTTTAGAACTAGCCAAAAAACTCTCCAAAAGAAATTTTCATATTTACTTATGTTCCACTCCAATAAACCTAAGTTCCATCAAGAAAAATATCACAAAAGAATACTCTCAATCAATAGAGTTAGTTGAGCTTCATCTTCCATCATTACCTAATCTTCCTCCACATTACCACACCACCAATGGCCTCCCACACCATCTTATAGACACACTAATCGAAGCATTTCAAAGCGCGACTCCTGAGTTTTCAAAAATACTACAAACTCTTAATCCTGACTTAGTCATATACGACTTAAACATGACGTGGGCTGCTGAGTTCGCGTCCTCTATAAACATTCCTGCCGTGCAATTCCTCACATTTAGCATTGCTATGATTGTTTTATTCCTCCACATGTTTAGTAAGCCTGGAGTTGAATTTCCATTTCCTGAAATTTACATGCGTCAACATGAGATGATTCAAATGCAAAAACTTGCAATGGAGAACTCGAAAGTTAATATGAGAGACGCTTTCATGGAGGCTATAAGGCAATCGCGTGACATTATACTAGTGAAGGATTTTGAAGTGAAATATATGGATTATTTCTCTCAATTAGTTTCCAAGAAAATCGTTCCGATTGGTTCTCTAGTTAATAATTCCATTGATCAAATAGATGAGCATGGTTTGTCCATCATGCAATGGCTTGACAAGAAAGAAAAAAGTTCAAGTGTGTTTGTGTCATTTGGGAGTGAGTGGTTTCTATCAAAAGAAGAAATTCATGAAGTAGCACAAGGGCTAGAGCTTAGTAAAGTGAACTTTATTTGGGTTATTAGGTTTCCACAAGATGAGAAAATAAGTATTGATGATGTATTACCACAAGGGTTTTTAGAAAGGGTTGGGGAAAGGGGAATGGTTTTGGAAAAGTGGGCTCCACAAGCCACTATTCTACAACACAAGAGTATCGGTGGATTTGTGAGTCACTGTGGATGGGGTTCGTTAACGGAGAGTATGAAATTTGGTGTGCCTATAATTGCAATGCCAATGTACAATGATCAACCAATCAATGCTAGGATTGTGGAACATATTGGTGTGGGAGTTGAAGCATTGAGGGATGAGAATGGGAAGTTACAAAGTGATGAAATTGCAAAAGTGATAAGGGAAGTGGTGATTGAAGAAAGTGGTGAAGGTTTGAGGAAGAAAACTAAAGAATTGAGTGAGAAAATGGAGATGAAAGGGGATGAAGAGATAGATGGAGTGGTGGAGGAGTTGATTGCACTTTGCAACAACAAATGATTTATTCATTTTGATACATTTTAATTCATGTACCTTTTTTTTTGTTTGGTCATATGCTTGTGATATTGTCTACTTAATTGTTTTTCTTTGGGTTTGCATTGTGTGTTAGATATTTGTATTGAAAATATCTAATGATTTGTATTTTCATTATGTGTTTGATATTTATATCGAATATTTATTGAATTGTATTCACATTCTATAAGGTCTTTTAAGAAAAGAAGTGTTTGAGTCATCCTCTACACGGTTATGTGTGCGTGTGCGCGTGTGCGTGTGTTGTTAAAGATAGTTAGATTGTTACTAAATGTCAAAAGATATTCTTAGTTTGTCTGGACAAGAAATTTAAGAAAGTAATTTATTTATTTTTGGATTTGTGGTTTTACATCAATGATGTGTATAATGTATCAAAATGTCATACAATTTGTAGTTTTAATCATGTCATGTAGAATATTTACAACTTCAATCTAATATAATATACATATACAATATTTATCGTCTATTTAATTTGTTCTTAGGTAAACAATTATTTATATATGTTAATTTCTCAATGCAGAGTTGGCTAAATATTTTTTTCTCAATCGATAACAAGTGTGTGTAAGTAAACTCAATGTCGATACCGACTAGGGTTGTGATGGAGTGGTAAATACTCCTTTTGTCCTTAATCAAGATCAAGATCTCATGTTTGAGTCACCTTGGATACGGAGTCGCCTTTGTTACAGAGTCGTTTACCTCCAATGTGTGACTTCCCGACGCGAATCCAGATTTAGTCATCAATGTCATCTTATTACTACTTCTTACAAAGTTGAATCAACTCTTTAGCAGCTGTATCCATCTCTTCATTTCCTATAGTTTTCAAATTTTTGCTAACATCTCTAACTTTTGCCCTCAAATTCCCCCTTGTTACTACACCTTTAAGAGTTTCCGCGATTTCTTCTCTGTGAATTTTCCCATCATCGTCTCTAACAATCTCCATCGCGACTCCCAATTCTACCATCAACTTAGCATTCATTGGTTGATCAAGATGTATAGGCATTGCTATTATAGGAACCCCAAAATCTAAACATTCAATCACATTATGCCAACCACAAGGACTTACGAATCCACCAATACTTGAATGATTCGAAATTCTTGATTGTAACACACATTTGTCCAAAACTCTTCCCCTTTCTCCAATTCTTTCAAAAAATCCTTTCGGCAATACATCTTCAAGATTTCGCGTTTCCCTTTCTGGAAATCTTACAACCCATACGAAATTAACATTACTTAACTCCAACCCGAAAGCTAACTCCTCCATTTCTTCTTTTGACAAGACATACTCATTCCCAAATGACACAAAAATAGTTGAACCCTCGTCTTTCGTTCCTAGCCAATCAATAACCTCCACGTCATTTGTTACGCGATTTTTGATTGGTAAACCAACAGGAATAACTTTCCAATTGCTCAATTTAGTGAAATAATCAATATATTTACCCTCTATAGTTCTAGAGGTACTCATCAACATAACTTGTATATTTCCTTCAGCAAAAGCGTCGTCATACTTTTCCTTTCTAGAAGATTCCGCAATCAATTCATTCAGTTTCATTAGCTCATTTTGTCCAGGATATATATCCTGAAAAGGGAATTCAACCTCGGGTTTTCTAATCGTAGTATAAAAGTATGAAAACGCCGCTGCACCCATAACTACGAATTTCATTGCTGGAATCCCCTGTTTCTTCGCTACGCCTTCAGCCCATTGTAATAATAAGTCGTAAATAACCAAATCAGGTTTCAGTTTTTGCAAGATTTTCGCGAAGTTGGATTTGGACGATTTGAGTGTTTTTAGAACAGTGTGATCTATATCGACTGGGATTTCATTCGTTATAGATTTAGATAGTTTTGGTAAACAAAGCTCAACCATCTTAATTGAAGCAGAGTATTTTTCAGGGATTTGTTTATTTATAGTATCGCGACTTATAATAGTAGAACAAACGCGGACAGAGAATCCTCTGTCCGCGAGTTTCATAGCTAAGTCGAGGAATGGAGAGATGTGTCCATAAGCTAACCACGGAAACATAAGTACCTTCAAAGCATTACGATGCTTTGGTGGTACTTGTGTAGCCATGGAATTTTTTTTCCTAAAACAAAAATTCATGTTTTTTTTTTTTGAGAGAGTGAAAAAGGAATAAAAAATGAGACGTTTTATAAGAAATAATTTAAGAGAAAACAATATTAAGGACAAAAATAAGTTTGCTGAGATTTCAATGTATATATGTTGATTTTTACAATAAGAGAAACAAGAAATGCTTTGTAAAACACATCAATATTATTTATGAAACTACGTATTCGTAAAACACGAAGTTTTACAACTACTCATATTTTGGAATCACTCAGTTGATTTAGAGGGTAGTCGTTTAGAGGCTACACCACATGGATGACCTGGGAAGATTGTCGAGTTAAATAGTTGAAAACTTAAAATATTTTTATCTGTCTCAACTCTCTCTTTTAGTATTCTAATTTCGATATAGACAGATTCATAGTGTTTTTAATTCAAGATATAATTACTCTCTTTTCCTTATATATAACATTAATGTCACTCGTAGTGTTAGATTAACTTATTTTTCGTGTAGCATTAATATTAATTGAATTTTGATTTAAGCATTATGAGTTACTAATATTTGTGGGCTATAAATTTATTGAACCTACCCTACCTCAAGCACAATGCTTTGTTTAGTTAAAAGAGATATTAATCGACAATCGCATATGAAAATAAAAATTCATATCAATATCAGACACCAAATATCCGAAGAAAAAAAATACTTCATATGTCATGATTATGTGTTGTGTGCATGCTTAATTAAATTAAGTATATTTTGCCAAATTTGTAGGGCAACTCATGTGGGAGAAACATGTTTTTGTAAGTTCATTATTGGTGTACAGATTTGACACGTATAAAATATATTTTAACGAGTTTAAGTTATATATACTATATAAAAAATTGTGTACATAATTAAAAGAGTTAGTTGAAGTAGAG
This sequence comes from Solanum pennellii, assembly GCF_001406875.1. Taxonomy (NCBI): domain Eukaryota; kingdom Viridiplantae; phylum Streptophyta; class Magnoliopsida; order Solanales; family Solanaceae; genus Solanum; species Solanum pennellii. Next base: position 1,841,372 of record NC_028647.1, read on the forward strand.
GGTATATAAAATTTTAAAACTTGTGATTTCCGTGATAATTTCAAGTTAATATATAATAATGACTGATTTCATAATTAAATATTGATGGACTTGTAGCCTGTAGGTTCCTAAAATAACTTCAAGTTGATATGTGATAACAATTGAAATAACATAACAATATTTAACAACAAAACGAAAATATAATTTTATAATAAATATTAAACTTGAATTCCACAATAAACTTTTATATAAAGAAAAATAAACAACTTGATGAAAATGCTATGATAAAACCACAAAAAATTTCCCCCCTTCACCCCAAAAAAATATCAGACATCCTTTATTTTATAAATATTTTTAAAAATTCCCCCTTCCCCCCCCCCCTCTAAAAAAGTTGATATTATTTTATTTTTAAAAAAATAAAAATCTATTCACCCTATTTAATCTCCTACTCCTAACTTATTATTTTTATATTTTTATGTTAAATATGTACATATATTTTATGATTTTTTTCTATCTATGTACTTTTTTCGTCCGCTATTGTTTGTCATGTTGCGCTTTTCGAAAGTCAATTTGACTAATTTTCATAGTTAAATTAGATCACATTAATTTGATATTTTAAACAAAAAAATTAAATATTCTAAAACTATATGAAAAAAGCTATAAATTGCAATTTTTTGCATATTAATATAATAAAAAAATACATCTTAAAATGTTAGTCAAAGTTTTTATAATTTGACTTTAAAAATAGAAACCACGATAAATAATATCAGACGAAGAGAGTATTAAATATAACTATACCCATCGCCTCGTAACACACAACACCCCCCCATCCTTTATTTTATAAAAAACATTTTTAAAAATTTATACTTCAACCCCTCCTCTCTCAAAAAAAGTTGATATTATTTATTTTTAAAAAATAAAAATTTTCTCCATTCTATTTAATCTCCTGCTTCTAATTTATTTTTCATTTTCTTTTTATATTTTTATTATTTTTTGTTAAATATGTACATATATTTTATGATATTTTTTTCTACTTGTATATTGAATATAAGATAAACAAAAAAATTGTCTTAACCTATATATATATATGTTTAATTTTTTAATCTTCAGTTTTAACTATTATTAATAATATATATATATATATATATATGTATGTATATATGTTTAATTTTTTAATCTTCAGTTTTAACTATTATTAATAATTTGTTTAATTTTTAATAAAGTGAAATGTTTTGTTCATGTGAAATATGATTTGATATTTTTTTTTAAAAAAAAAAAGTGTAGTACACACAATGAAGAAAAGAGAATGTAATAAAAGACATGAACATATTTTCAACCGTATCTAAATACAAAATAATAACTAGAATAGATAAATAGCCTAAAAATTACTTAGAGTTACAAATACTCTGTATAATAATGGATGAATTAAAATTAGTGAGTAATGGTGATGGTTACCATTGCCAAGATATGTCATTAAACAAAATGGGTAATTAAGCCTAATGACATTGATTACAAAAGTAATTAGGTACACAATGCCTAATGTTCTTATAGAAAATGCAGCAAAAAGAATTTTAGTATGGACTAAAATATAATATTAAAAGGTAAAATTACATAATTACACGATTTAGATGGTATAATTTTAAAGAATTTCTATCATTTGAATTAATTATAAAAATTTTCTTTTCCCTTCTTTTTTATCATCCGCATACATCAGTATATCTTCTATCGTACGCTATAACTTTATTTGTGTACCAAAAAATCGGATACAAATTAAATATTATTACGAATACATAACTCTAATTATTTCAAATCTAAATCAATATGAATCTAATTTATAATTATATATATATATGATACATAACTTATACATCGAGCGATGACCTTGACACCCACACCCCCCCCCCCCCCCCTTTTTTTTTTTTGGGAGTTATTCAACCACACCAATAAATTCGGAACTTATTAATATCACCATAATTAATATTAATATCAAAATTATTGCAAAAGAAGGACCACACTTGCTTGTCAATTATTAATATTCTGCCAAAGAAGTGTAAGGGATATTAATTATATCTTAACTTATACTTTCTCATTAATTAAGTAGGCGTTTGATCATGTAATATCATATTATGATAGGAAATTATGAGATAAAATTAATGTTGGATATGTGATAATACACTGATTTCATTTGGTAAGATGTGATTTCATATTCTTTAAAAATTGTGATATGGGAATTTTATAATCATGATTTGAAATATTTTTAATACAAAAAATGATCCACAAGTTTATATTTTATTAAAAATAACTCCACATTTATATCTATTAACCATTTATTTCATATGTAAATAAAGTTTATAAACACATCATTATTTTTTTTAAATTTATTATTTTCACCAATAAATAGTCACTTTAATTCACACTAACCGATTGTTGAGTAATAAATTTATTCTCTTCATCTGCCCCAACACCTAATTTATTACTTCTATAGTTTTGTATTTAATACAATTCAAAGTGACAATGTTGGTTCGTCTTCTCGCACTATATAAAAATGATCATTAGCTAAATATGTATTTTTAGCGGCAATCAACACTCTTTGTATATGTTCCTAAAGCCTTTAGCAACATTGATTCTAACGATACTTAACTAAGCCGGTAAACACTTTAGCACTCTTTATTAATGTCTATATTTATTGCCGCTAAAAGATGCTATTATGTCGGTCACATGATCAAGAAATGCAAGTTCAACGTGAGAAAATAGTCAGTACTATGTGTGGGGATTATATTAAAGACTAGTACACTGCAACTTATGTTATTTTTTTTATTTAATCAAATTTGACAAATTAAAATTAGATGAAACAATTACTTAAGTGGAGAACAAATAAATTAATAATAATTTATCATGTGATTTTTATATATTCTTGTTTATTCGGAGTAAAATTGAATAAACAACTTGGCTATTTTAATAGTTTTACTACTTACAAAATTTTATGTTTATGAGAAAATACACAATACAAAAATTTTATATTACATATCTAAATAATTTTCAATTTCATCTCATGATTCTATTTCATGATATCATATCAATATACGAGCCTTCGTTAAAGAATATTTAGCTTTTAAAAATTAAGCACTTGTAATTGACTACTAGTTCCTCTTCCTAATAATAATATATACTTTAGTTTCTTCTAGAAAGAGCAAGTAAAACACAAATAAAAGTTGAAAAAGTATTGTATTATAAATATGCATTATGTGGTTTCTACTGTTTATATCCATTGAAAAAACTACAAGATAAAGTCGAAATAATTATTTATATATAATATATAATATAAGATAATAAATTTAAAATTATTTTTTTATTATCAATCAAATCAAAATAAATAAATAAAAAGAATTTCAAACTCTAAATTTTTATTTTCAAAAAGATCATTGATGGAACCTCGCCAAATGATCCATGGATAACGCATCCCCTTTTTTAATATTTTGAAATAAAAGTTATTTCCAAGAGAAAAAGTTGTTACAAAGTTTTGTCTTTTTATAATAATAGAATATTTATACGACTAATTTAATATGCGTAGCGTATTCAATGACGACACTTTAGTAGACTTGTAGTTTAATATAAATAAGGAAAATGCTCGAGTATACCTCAAGCTGTGTTCGAAATCTTAGAGACACACTTATACTATACTAAGGTTTTATTACCCGTCAGAATTTATTTTATAAATAATTTTCTACTCCTTTTCGACTTATGCTAGTTTGAAAAAAAAAGTGAATCAGCATTGGGTCCACAAGATAGTGCCATGTAGGTCAAAAAGGGGTAGAAAATTATTAATAAAATAAGTTCAGAGGATAATAGGACCTTACTATATAGTATAAGTGTGTTTTTGAGATTTCGGGCATAGGTTGAAAGGATACTTGTGCATTATTTATATAAATATAAATAAAGCCATGAAAATAATATATAACACGTAACTCACTTAAAAATTAAAAATCCTTCAATGAACATGTGGTAAAATATTTATTTGTATCAATTTATGTGATATAATTATATTGACACAAAATTTAAGAAAAGATTAAAAACATAAATACAAGAATTTTTACAAATTTAGCAAAAAAACATAATTTTTTGTAGAGATAACGGTAAAAGCACATCTGAATTATCAATTATTTCCTTTTTCTTACCTAAACTTTCATCATGGATCGACTATCTGTTGTTCCCTTTTGTTATCTGAAGGATAATGATGATCCAGATAAGAAAAAGAAAAAAATTGATAGTTGAGTCATGTTTTATTACATAGATGGCCATAATTAAAGTAAAAAAAATAAACAAATTGATAATCAAAATATGATATTGACTAAAGAAAACAAATATTTTTCGACCATTAACGTAACTTTTCTTTTATTTACTTTTTATAGATAATCTCTAAACAGTATAAATAAAAGTTTTTTTTATTGTTACCTATAAAAGTCACTTTCTTTAGATGTGCCTAAATTCTCTACTTTAATATAGTCTAACAAACAATCACACAAGTCGTTACTTTGCATTAAATTTGGCTAGAAGTCTACATCCAATTTTTCTATAAAAGATGGCTACCAATTTTTATTTTTCTACCCACTCGGTCGGTGTTCGGAGCCAATATTAAAACTTTAATTATATCTGCGCTTGGATTCATTCGGGATAACACTTTCAACATGATTTTTTCTATACTTACTTTATTTCTACTATCTATTCTTTCGTCTTTAATCAAATATCTTAGATTTAAACTTTATTGGTACACATAGTCAACACTTTTGTTTAATAAATAAAAGGTAGCCAATGTCACCAAACTACACAAAGAGCTCTTCTTTCACTCTATAGAAAAACAAGAACTAACCATACAATGGCTACTTTAAAGGTATTGATGTTTCCATTTTTGGCTTATGGACACATATCTCCATATCTAAACGTAGCTAAGAAACTCGCGGATAGAGGATTCTTGATTTACTTCTGTTCAACACCGATAAATCTCAAATCCATCATCAAGAAAATCCCTGAGAAGTATGCTAATTCGATTCATCTTATCGAACTTCACTTACCAGAATTACCCGAACTTCCTCCTCATTACCATACGACGAATGGTCTCCCGCCAAATCTCAATCACATCCTTCAGAAAGCCCTGAAAATGTCGAAACCAAACTTCTCGAAAATCTTGCAAAATCTGAAACCTGATTTGGTGATTTATGACGTATTGCAGCGATGGGCTAAACATGTCGCGAATGAACAGAACATTCCAGCAGTTAAGCTTCTAACTTCCGGTGCAGCTGTGTTTTCGTATTTTTTCAATGTACTAAAGAAACCAGGGGTTGAATTCCCATTCCCTGGAATTTATCTCAGGAAAATTGAACAAGTAAGACTGAGTGAAATGATGAAAGAACTGGAGGATGACGATGACGATGATGATCTTCTAGTTGATGGAAATATGCAAATAATGTTGATGAGTACTTCTAGAACTATCGAAGCCAAATATATCGATTTTTGCACTGCATTGACGAACTGGAAAGTTGTTCCAGTTGGTCCACCAGTTCAAGATTTGATCACTAATGACGCGGACGATATGGAGCTTATAGATTGGCTAGGAACAAAAGATGAGAATTCAACTGTTTTTGTCTCCTTTGGGAGTGAGTATTTCTTGTCAAAGGAAGATATGGAAGAAGTGGCTTTCGCGTTGGAGTTAAGTAATGTTAATTTCATATGGGTTGCAAGATTTCCGAAAGGGGAAGAGCGAAATCTTGAAGATGCATTACCAAAAGGTTTTCTTGAAAGAATTGGAGAAAGGGGAAGAGTTTTGGATAAATTTGCACCACAACCAAGAATTCTAAATCATCCGAGTACCGGAGGTTTTATAAGTCATTGTGGTTGGAATTCAGCAATGGAAAGTATAGACTTCGGGGTTCCTATAATCGCCATGCCTATGCATCTTGATCAACCAATGAATGCTAGGTTGATCGTAGAATTGGGAGTTGCGGTGGAGATTGTTAGAGATGATGATGGAAAAATTCACAGAGGAGAAATCGCGGAAACTCTTAAAGGTGTCATAACAGGGAAAACAGGGGGAAAATTGAGGGCTAAAGTGAGAGATATTAGTAAGAATTTAAAAACTATAAGAGATGAAGAGATGGATGCTGCTGCTGAAGAGCTAATTCAACTTTGTAGGAATAGTAATTAGTGTATCTTATGATTCAATGAACAAAATAATATCGAGGTTGAAATAATGAGAAAAACATAGAATATCACGTAGGATTCAAATTACCATGTAGGATGCGTGTGTCTATTTGTTCAACTTTATACAAGTTTAAGTTTATATTCGTAAATGTGAGTTGAGGTCAAATTAAAGGGCATATTTATGTATTATGTCATTAATATAAGGCATAATACATAGATTTGCCCTTAAACTTGGCTTCAAATTTTAAGTATGACCTCAAACTTTCACAATGCACAAATAGACACTTTAACTATCCTATTTTTTTATAAATACACACGCGAATCCTACATGGCAAAACGCATGTTATGCACGTTTTCTGCGCGAGTTATGACTATTTTAAAGGCCCACAACGGTAAAAAAAAGCAGAAATGACAAATATACCCTTAATGAATTCCTTTTATATATATCTTTATATTTCCAAATTAAAATTAACCTAAAATCTAATTTCTCTTTCCTCCTCTTTCAAATCTAAATTTTTTTCCCTCTTTAGAACAATTTGTGCTCATATTTTGTGTAAATGGCTTCTAATTTTTTTTGTCATTATGGAAAAAGAGCTATAATGAAGATTTCTTGATCTGCAAACAATTAATTTTAATTTTTTTTTACTTCTTAAATGATGTGTAACTTTTTTTAAAAATAATGACGTGTAAAATATTTAATTAGTTGGCAGTTATTAAGTGGCTCACTAATACACGTGGGCGCGATTGTATTTCACGCTCTTTGGGTCCAAAAATCGGGTGTGTATTTATAAAAAAATAGGATAGTTAAAGTGCCTATTTGTGCACTGTGAAAGTTTGAGGTCATACTTAAAATTTGAAGCCAAGTTTAAGGGCAAATCTATGTATTATGCCTTAATATAACTAGTACAACAATAACAACACGATTCTTTGTCCCAAACATTGTTGGATTTGCTATGTTTATTTCACATAAACATTACATCAACTATAATCAATCAGCATAAATGTCTACCTCAACGGAATTATCTAACAAAGCTATTGAGTCAGACGATAATGTCGTAGGACTTTCCATGATCTGATGGACAATCGGTGGAGATTGAAGAGGCTGAGGAGGTACTTCTAGCGCTTCAACTTCGCCTTCAAGCATTAGTACTACTTTACTCATTGAAGGGCGTTGTATCGGATTTGTTTGTATGCACCATAACGCAACCAAACTCAGCTTTCTAGCCATCTTCTTTTCATCATCATTCGCTTCTTCATCCACCACAATCTCTTTCCCCTTGTTGAACTTATCGTAAATATTATAAGGAAAATATTGGCTGGAATTCTCTTCATTTGCAACTTCATTTCTCTTCAAGTCCAACATTTCCATTAGCAGCATTCCGAAGCTGTAAACATCAGCTTTGTACGAGATTGCTCCAATGCTTCTGCTGATCAACTCTGGAGCAACATATCCAATCGTTCCACGAGCAGCTGTGAGAGTCACAATGCTCTTATCTGTTGGATATAGTTTCGCGAGCCCAACGTCAGAAATCTTTGGAATGAAATTCTCATCCAAGAGAATGTTGTGTGGTTTGATGTCAAAATGCAATATTCGTACATCACAGCCTCGATGCAAATACCCGATTCCTCGAGCCACTCCAAGAATAATGTCATACTTCCTCTGCCAACTTAACAGAGGACTTCCTTCTTGATCAAGTGATCCATTGGGCATGAAGTCGTATACAAGAGCACGCTTTGTTCCCTCAACGCAATACCCTACGAGTCCAACCACGTTGACATGATGAATCCTTCCGATGGTAGCTACTTCATTCATGAAATCTTGCCCGTCAGCTTTAGGCTTGCTCAACATCTTCACAGCTACATCCCTTCCACTTTGAAGCTTTCCTTTGTACACAGTTCCGTAACCTCCCTCGCCTAATTTCTCTTTGAATCCTCTGGTCATTCTCTTTATGTGGGAGTAATTATATCTTATAGGCAAGAAATTGTTTTGCGTTTGCAAGAAGCCTTCAACCGTATCGTACATTGACAAATGCCTCCTTTTGAATTTGTACACCAGAAATGCAATTACCAACGGAAGGCCTATTACAAATTTTGCTCCCCAATACACTGCAAGTTTAAGAAGTCATAACGAACCATAGAGATGAGAAAACACACTATCAGTGGAATGTTCATCTGTGTCCATCCAAATAACATATAGATTGCTAAAGGGATATGTAGGAGCTTACACACGTAAAGCTGACGTAGCGATAGAAAGATCTCTGGTTAGGTTAAAGTAAAAAAAATTTAGAATGAGTGGTCAATGGAGAATTAAAAGTATATATAGATAAAAGTTTGAGTCCTCACCGGGAATAAACGGAAAAAACCCTACAAAGATGTGAAAAAAATTAAAATTTTAGTGAGTGAAAGTGGAGAATATAATTAAATAATAAAAGTGTTCTCTCTCTAACAGCTTAAGCTTTTAGATGATATGGTCACATATTTCAACAGTGAATCCATTGTTTTATCTACATTTAGAGGATGGAAAAGAATGTTACCACTCGAAGAATAAGGAAACTCAAATCCGTAGAGAATCGCTTGATGAATATCAGAATAGGAAATGTTGTTAATATCAGGCCATGCTGTGAAGCCTATAAATTCCGCTCTGCATCCATCACTCACTTGAGAGACATTCATTTCTCCAATCTTTAGGTAAGTGTATTTGCTTGATTTGCAGCCGCTAATTTCCACAAATGTCGAATCATCAACACCAAATGGACAATTGAACATGAAAATGGGCGTGGCTACTCTATACCAATTGTATTCATAGAAGAAATTATTGTATTGGTGAAAGTTAAGCTTAGAAGGTAGGAGAGAGCATAGATCATCTGTTTGTAAAGTCGGATCTACCAAATGAATTGTGTTATTAGCATAGTCGATGCCTTGAACGTGAAACTTCTTGGAGGATAACCATGTAACGGTTTGGTTACCTTCACAAGCTAATTCAAATCCTAAAAAAAAACGACAATGTTTTGGATCAGTGTTTGAATAAAAAGGGTATTTTATGCTACGGATATCGCCACAGGCAGAATCAGGACAGTTGCTCTTCCAAGCATTGGATGTTTGCAGAAAGATGATTTGAAGGATTAATGTAATGTATTTAAGCTGAGAGTTTCCTTTAGACATTTTTTGTGTATTACTCAGGGTTCAACTGAGACTTTGCGATAATTGTTGTTATAATACATACGAGCAAAAATGCAATTATTGAAGCTTTGTGGACTTTCTCCATTGGGTCCCAAGCCAATAGAAGACTTGTGGTATTTGGTCATTGATTGGGAAGTTGCAAGGGCCCTCAAGAGGACACTTTGACGTTGAACGGTTGTGACTTTATATATTTATTTACAGGCATAATACATAAATATATCTTTTAACTTTAACTTTATTTTATGTTTCTGTCCTTCAACTTAGGGTGTGCACAAGTATACATTTGATTTTGTGTAAAGTTAAATAAATAAACACATGTATAATACATGATGTCCTACATGACAATTTGGGTCCTATGTGGTGTCATGTGTGAATTACGTCACGTAGGACTCACGTGTCTATTTGTTCTACTTTATAAAAGTGTAAATGTTTACTTGTGCAAACTCAAAGTTAAAGGTTATAAATGTAAATTGAGATCAAGTTAAAGGGCATATTTATGGAAGAAGGGGGGGGGGTTGGCATAACACATAAATAGGATATTTAACTTGGTTTCAAATTTTAACTTTAATCTTAAATTTTCAAAGTGAATAAAAAGACATTTTAACTATCCAACTTTTAAATTCAAAAACACGAATCCCACCTAACAAAACACGTGACATACACTCAATCTGCGCGCATGAAGAGTAAATTTCGAAGCCTACAACAGTAAACAAATATGTTTGACATGACAATTATACCCTTAATGAATCTCTTTTATACATATCTTTATATTATTTTTAATCAAAATCTCTTTTTATTTCCCCTCTTATTTCAAATCAAGCTTTATTTTCTCTCTTTAACACGATTTCTACTCGTTTTTAGTGCAAATGACTTCTAAATTTTTTGTAGTTGTGGAAAAAGAGCTATAATTGAAGATTCTTTAGTCCGCAAAAAGACAGGTCATTGTTCTGCAAACAATCCAAATTTAAGCAAAGATTCAACCTTCTATCAAAAAATTAACTTTCAAAAGGACAAAATTAAACATACCTAGACTAAATTGACAAAGATGAACTTATAAACATTAGACTAATATGAACTTTTAGCACAAATCTTGAACAATTTTTTTCCTTGATTCACGATTCTGGTTGTAAATCCCCAGCTAGGTGTTTGCGATTTTAAGAGAGTAACAGGGTAAAATGGAACAGTCTTTCACCCTTGTATTAATTAAAGGAAAAAATTACATGAATTGATAAATTTTAATAAATAATTACTGATTTTAGCAATATTTTTTATTTATTATCATTTATAGCAATATTATGTTAAATCTGCAGTATGTATTAAAAGTGAATTATGTATGCTATATATATGAATTATAATTATTTTTTAAAATATATTATGTTTGTTTGGTAAAAGTTTGACACATTGTATTATAAATGTATTAAAAATGTGTGATAAATGAATTATCTATCATTAAAATTTGTATTATATGTGAATAAAAAATTATTTTTTGTAATATGAATTAAACTTGTATTATAAATGAATTAAAAGTGATCAAGTGAAAAAAAATATATCATTGCTATAAATGGTAAATATTTTTTTATTATAGTATATTTATGTAAGTTTCCGATTTAATTCTTATTCCGTCCACTATTGTTTGTCATAGTTTTTATATTTAGAGTCAAATTATAGGAACTTTGACTAATATTTTAAGATGTATGTTTTCTTTATATTGATATGCAAAAAAATTGCAATTTATAGTACTTTTCATATATTTATGAATATCTAAATTTTATTTAAATATCGAATTAATGTAATCTAATCTAACTTTGAAAATTAATTAAATTGACTTTCGAAAACCGAAACATGATAAATAACATTGGACGGAGGGAGTATTAATTTCGTTTTTTTAAATTCTAATATCTATGTGTAAATTTGTAAATTAGTTGACAGTAATTGAGTGGCTCATTAATCTACGTTACATTTCACGTGTTTGGGCTGCAATATTTGAGTTTTTTTTTAATTTAAGAGTTGGATAGTTAAAGTGTCTCTATATGCATTTTAAAAGTTTAAGATCAAAGTTAAAATTTAACGTCAAGCTAAGAGTCATATTTATGTGATACCTAATTGATATTACAGAATAAAACATATAGTTAGTAGTTAGCGATTTCCTACACGTTATATGAAATTTTCTATGACCAACAATAGTTGTTCACTATATTATTTTGGGATTTTCAACAGTAATTGTTCACTTTATGAAATCAATGAATAATTTTATACTTTAATTTTTAATTTACTTTTATCATCAGTTATAATCATTTTTCAAGATGATATATTTATTATATTTAAAAAATAATATATTAAAATTATTCTTATGATTTTTGTTTGACAGAGGGAGTAATGTGATCATTTAAATGTGTTGTTATAACTTTTTCGATGAGCTTTTGATGTTAAAGTTATAACGTATTTGTGTAGATGTTCCTTTTTCTGCTTATCTCTTTTATGTTTTTAATGCTAAAGGAAAAAATTTCAAATATATTATCGAACTTTAAAAAAAATAGATCAATTTATGTTAATTGATTAAAAATTTTTATTCATTTATATTATTTTCGTTTAGGAAAAAAATTATATATGTCATTATTTGTTAACTGAAAATAATTTTGATGTATCAAATTTATTCTAGAAAAAATTACGGGGTTAAATAAACTTATACTACATAATTACTCGTCATAGCTATAGTTTGTTATATATTATTCTTGACTAACATTATACATTAATTACAAGGGATGTCTTTTGTATAATTAGTCATGTTTGTATATGTATAATTCGTCAGAATATACAGATACATATGTATAATATATTATTATCTAACCGATATACATACACAATTCACCTCTCCAACTCTCTGCCCTCTCTCGCTTGCCTCTCTCCTTCCTCTCATAATTTTGCTCGCCTCTCTCCTCCCTCTCCTAATCTCGCTAGCCATATATGCAAATACATATGTATATACAATTATATAACTGATATACTTATACAATTCAAATCTCTCCACTCTCTGTCCTCTCTCGCTCGCCTCTCTCACCTCTCTCCCAATCTCGCTCGCCTTTCTCATCCCTATAACATGTGACTACGAATTGTAATTATCAAACTCTAATTATAGAACATAATTAGATTATTTTTTAGTGGTTATATGCAAAAGTTCATCTTTCTTCAATTGGCATAATACATAAATGTGTCCTTTAACTTAGCTTCAAATCACATATATACCCTTCAACTTTGAATGTGCACAAATAGACACTTAAACTTGTATAAAGTTGAACAAATAGAAACATATGTCCTACATATCATTTTTCGTCCTACGTGGTGTCCTACATATATTGTGTCATGTAGGATTTATGCGTTTATTTATTTATTTAAAAGTTGGATAGTTAAAGTGTCTGTTTGTACATTATTAAAGTTGGAGGTCAAAGTTAAAATTTGAAGTCGGGTCCAATATATGTATTATGCCTTTTCAATATACGTGGTTTGTTATGATTCATTACGTCATTAATTAAATCATTTTAAAAGAAAAAAAGACTCAAATATATCATCAAACTTTGAGAAAAAGACTCATCTATGTCATCCGTGAAATTTTTGCTCATCTATGTCATCGAAGTTAACAAATAATAACATGGATGAGTCTTTTTCTTAACGAAAATGACATAATTGAAACAAGCTTTTAGCAATGCCATAAATGAGCATTTTCTCGGAGTTCGATACATATTTTAGTCTTTTCTCTTTAATAAATAAGCAAACCAACTCCATAGAGAAATCATCTCTCATTTCTCATGCTTCTTTCATTTCATTCTACATAAAAACAAGAATTTAGTATATCATTTCAAGATTTTGATCATGGCTATAGAGAATCATATTACTTTGAGGGTACTAATGTTCCCATTTTTGGCTTATGGACACATCTCTCCATTTCTAAACGTAGCCAAGAAACTCGCGGACAGGGGATTCTTGATATACCTCTGTTCTACGTCCATCAATCTCGAATATGCCAGCAAGAAAATCCCCGAAAAGTATGCTGATTCGATTCAGCTAATCGAACTTCAATTCCAGAATTACCCGAACTTCCTCCTCATTACCATACTACCAATGATCTCCATAACACCCTTCAAAAAGCCCTGAAAATGTCCAAACCAAACTTTTCGAAAATCTTGCAAAATCTGAAACCTGATTTAGTGATTTATGACATATTGCAGCAATGGGCTGAACGTGTCGCGAATGAACAGAATATTCCAGCAGTTAAGCTCTTAACTTCGGGTGCAACTGTGTTTTCGTATTTTACCATATCACTGAATAAACCAGGTGATGATTCCCATTCCCTGAAATTTATCTCAGGAAAAGTGAACAAGTAAAAATGAATGAAACGTTAAAATGTGCGAAAGAGATAGAAGAACAGGATTATGGGGATCGTCAAGCTGATGGAAATACGCAAATCGCGTTGATGTGTACTTCTAGAATTATAGAGGCTAAATACATTGATTATAGCACTGAATTCCTCAATTTGAAGGTTATTCCAGTTGGTCCACCAGTTCAAGATTTGATCACTAATGACGCGGACGATATGGAGCTGATAGATTGGCTAGGAACAAAAGACGAGAATTCGACTGTTTATGTCTCCTTTGGGAGTGAGTATTTCTTGTCAAGAGAAGGTATGGAAGAAGTAGCTTTGCGTTGGAGTTAAGTAATGTAATTTCATATGGATTGCAAGATTTCCGAAAGGTGAAGAGCGAAATCTTGAAGATGCGTTGCCGAAAAGTTTTCTTGAAAGAATTGGAGAAAGGGGAAGAGTTTTGGACAAATTTGCACCACAACCAAGAATTCTAAATCATCCGAGTACGGGAGGATTTATAAGTCATTGTGGTTGGAATTCGGCTATGGAAAGTATAGATTTCGGGGTTCCTATAATTGCCATGCCTATGCATCTTGAACAACCAATGAATGCTAGGTTGATCGTAGAATTGGGAGCCGCGGTGGAGAATGTAAGAGATGATAATGGTAAAATTCACAGAGAAGAAATCGCGGAAATTCTTAAAGGTGTCGTAACAGGGGAAACAGGGCGAAAATTGAGGGCTAAAGTGAGAGAAATCAGCAATAATTTGAAATCTATAAGAGATGAAGAGATGGATGCTGCTGCTGAAGAGCTAATTCAACTTTGTAGGAATAGTAATAAGAGCAAATAATGTGGTAAGTTGTGATTCCGTTAACAAAATAATAAGATTCTCAAATATGACTTTCTTTAGCTTTATGAACTATTAGTTGTCTTTTCGTATCTGAATTATCAATATCTATGTACTAAAACACATCTCAAGTTGATTAGGTCAACTCTCCGTTGTTCTTAATCATCTACTCAACTAGGTCTGTTTAACGTGTATATGGTGATAATTCAGATAGAAAAATGGAACATGTAATAGTTAGAATGTGAACCTACGAAAAAATGATAGTTCAAATATGTACTCGAGACCATTTTTTCTTTTGCTTTCGATATGAATTCTCAAGTCCATGTCATTTCTGTCTTGTAGCGATTAAAATGTACTCTATATCTCATTTATATGAATTAGTTTGATTCGATACAAATTTTAAATAAATGTATACATACTTATTATATTAGAAATATATACTAATATAAAAAAATGGGAAAAGGGTCTGATATACCCCTCAACTTTGTCATTTGGAGCTGATATACCCCTCGTTATAAAAGTGGCTCACATATGCGCTTACCGTTATACAAACGGCTCACATATACCCCTGTCGTTACAAAATGGCTCACATATACCCTTCATTCAACGGAAGTTAAAAAATTAGTTTTAAATTTATATTTATTACTTCTAATTTTTTTTAAAAAAATTATTTAGGGGTATATATGATTCTTTTATCAAAGTTCAAGATATATTTAAATTTTTTTCATACATAAATTATTTTTTGACTTCTTTTATTATAATTATTTGAATTTCTTATTCTTATTTTATTTTATTGTATCATTCCTTAGATTAAAGAAAAAAAATTAAACTATTTTTTTTTTGTGTATTGTAATTTAATTTTGTATTCGAAGAAAAAATTTGGTCATCTACAATAAGTTTTACAAGAATATTAGTGAAACATAAATAAATTTGATTATCAAAATAATAATTATAAATTAGTCATTGAAACAAAAAAAAGTCAAAAAAAATATGTTTGACGAGGATTAAATTTACTCATATGGAATTATACTTTTTAGAAAAATAAAATAAAAATTTAGATTAAAATTATATTTTTTTCATTTCCGTTAAAGGAAAAGGGTATATGTGAGTCATTTGTTTACAAATAGGGGTATATATGAGCCACTTTTGTAACAATGGGTATATCAGCTCTAAATGACAAAGTTGAGGGGTATATCAGACCCTTTTCCCTAAAAAAATTTATTAATGAATACAGATGAATGTATCCCATACAAATGTATTTGATAAATACATATTAGTGAATACTAATGCAAACAAATGTATATAAATTTGTCAAGTGAATCTATATTGAGTTTTTCATTGTACCTTCTAGAAAATTCCAAATAAATGGGGAAAATACTTTTAAGGAGATATATACTTCTTTATTAAATATCTTTTACTATTTTTAAATGTGAGTAATAATAATTTCCCCACTTTGACTCTTAAGTCAATTCTTTTGACTTTCATTTGCCAAATAATTATTTGGCAAAAACATATCAATTTTCAATCTCTTATAAATAAGGCATCCAATGGCACTAAAAAGCCCATCTCTCATTTTAGAATCACAAATTTTAGTGTCTTTCAATGGCTACTTTGAAGGTACTAATGTTTCCATGGTTAGCTTATGGACACATTTCGCCATTTCTAAACGTAGCCAAGAAACTCGCGGACAGGGGATTCTTGATTTACCTCTGTTCTACACCGATAAATCTCAAATCCACCATCGAGAAAATCCCTGAAAAGTATGCTGATTCGATTCACCTTATCGAACTTCACTTACCAGAATTACCCGAACTTCCTCCTCATTACCATACGACGAATGGTCTCCCTCTCCATCTAAATCACACCCTTCATAAGGCCCTGGAAATGTCCAAACCAAACTTCGCGAAAATCTTGCAAAATCTGAAACCTGATTTGGTGATTTATGACATGTTGCAGCAATGGGCTGAACACGTCGCGAGTGAACAGAACATTCCTGCTGTCAAGCTCATAACTTTTGGTGCAGCCGTGTTTTCGTATCTTTTTTACTTGGTAAAGAAACCAGAGGCTGTATTCCCATTCCCCGCGATAAATCTCAGCAAAAATGAACAAGAAAAAATGTATGCTAATGATTTCGAGGATCGTTTAGTGGATGGAAATATTCAAATCATGTTGATAAGTACCTCTAGAACTATAGAGGCCAAATATATTGATCATTGCACTGAATTGATCAATTGGAAGGTTGTTCCTGTTGGTCCACCAGTTCAAGATCCAATCACTAACAACGCGGACCACATGGAGCTTATAGAATGGCTAGGAACAAAAGATGTGAATTCAACCGTTTTCGTCTCCTTTGGGAGTGAGTATTTCTTGTCAAAAGAAGAAATGGGAGAAGTAGCTCTCGGGTTGGAGTTAAGTAATGTTAATTTCATATGGGTTGCAAGATTTCCGAAAGGGGAAGACCAAAATCTCGAAGATGCATTGCCAAAGGGTTTTCTTGAAAGAATTGGAGAAAGGGGAAGAGTTTTGGACAAATTTGCACCACAACCAAGAATTCTAAATCATCCGAGTACTGGAGGATTTATAAGTCATTGTGGTTGGAATTCAGTAATGGAAAGTGTAGATTTTGGGGTTCCTATAATAGCTATGCCTATGCAATATGATCAACCATCGAATGCTAGGTTGATCGTAGAATTGGGAGTTGCCGTGGAGATTGTTAGAGATGATGATGGGAAAATTCACAGAGGAGAAATCGCGGAAACTCTTAAAGATGTCATCATAGGGAAAAAAGGGAAAATTTTGAGGGGCAAAGTTAGAGATCTCAGCAAGAAATTGAAATCTATAAGAGGTGATGAGATGGACACTGCTGCTGAAGTGCTGATTCAACTTTGTAAGAAGAGTAATGGGTGCAAATAGTGTGCTCATTTGGGGACTTTATGGATTAGTTGTTTGTTAATGTTATTTTCTTTGTCTATTTGGTTTGAGGTGTGTGTGTGTGGGTTTTGTTTAGATGCTAAAGGCTTACTCAGGTATTAGTTGTTTAGTCATCATGGATTTATTGATTTCCTTATCAAGACTTATGTTTCAGTTTCTGCATTAGTTTCATATGATATGTCTTGATACGTTAAGATAAGGGCTAGCCTCGAATCACTTGTGGTTCCAAGTACTGTATCTCGGTTGGGGTGTAGACTCGATCATGACAATTACCAAAGTTATTGAATACAAATCGATATATAACAAAGTAAAGTTAGAAAAATATGACTAATTTTCAAAGTTAAATCAAATTATATTAAATTAATAATTTAAACAAAAAATTTAAATAGTCAAAAACTATTTTTTAAAAAATAGTATAATCTAAAAGTTTTTATAGTTCGACTTAAAGAAAGCAAACCATGACAACTAAAAAGTTTGACCAAGACGGTATTAAGTATCTTTTACTCAAAAATAATTTGAAGTGAGATGTGAGTTAATAATATTTCCTCTTAAAATATACTTTGACTAATAACTATAAATTCTTTTTGACTTTTATTTGCTAAATAATAATTTGGCAAAGACTTGTGTTTTGTCCTCCATCTCTCATTTCACTCTATACATAGAGAAATCCCAAATCATCAACTTATTTCAATATTTTGATCATGGCTACTAATTTGAGGGTACTAATGTTTCCATGGTTAGCTTATGGACACATTTCTCCATTTCTAAACATAGCCAAGCAACTCGCGGACAGAGGATTCTTGATTTACTTCTGTTCCACGCGAATCAATCTTGAATCCATCGTCAAGAAAATCCCTGAAAAGTATGCTGATTCGATTCATCTTATCGAACTTCATCTACCAGAATTACCCGAACTTCCTCCTCATTACCATACGACGAATGGCCTCCCACCCCATCTCAATCCCACCCTTCATAAGGCCCTGAAAATGTCCAAACCAAACTTTTCGAGAATCTTGCAAAATCTGAAACCTGATTTATTGATTTACGATGTATTGCAGCCGTGGGCTGAACATGTTGCGAATGAACAAAACATTCCAGCAGGTAAGCTGCTAACTTCGGGTGCAGCTGTGTTTTCGTATTTTTTCAACTTTCGAAAGAATCCAGGGGTTGAATTCCCTTTCCCTGCTATTCATCTCCCGGAAGTTGAGAAAGTAAAGATCAGAGAAATACTCGCGAAAGAACCTGAAGAAGGGGGTCGTCTAGACGAGGGAAATAAGCAAATCATGTTGATGTGTACGTCTAGAACTATCGAGGCTAAATACATAGATTACTGCACTGAATTGTGCAATTGGAAAGTTGTTCCAGTTGGTCCACCATTCCAAGATTTGATCACTAATGACGCGGACAGCAAGGAGCTTATCGATTGGCTTGGAACAAAACATGAGAATTCAACTGTTTTCGTCTCCTTTGGGAGTGAGTATTTCTTGTCAAAAGAAGATATGGAAGAAGTTGCTTTCGCGCTGGAGTTAAGTAATGTTAATTTCATATGGGTTGCAAGATTTCCGAAAGGGGAAGAGCAAAATCTCGAAGATGCATTACCAAAAGGTTTTCTTGAAAGAATTGGAGAAAGGGGAAGAGTTTTGGACAAATTTGCACCACAACCAAGAATTCTAAATCATCCGAGTACCGGAGGATTTATAAGTCATTGTGGTTGGAATTCGGCTATGGAAAGTATAGATTTCGGGGTTCCTATAATCGCAATGCCTATTCATAATGATCAACCAATAAATGCTAAGCTGATCGTAGAATTGGGAGTCGGGGTGGAGATTGTTAGAGATGATGATGGGAAAATTCACAGAGGAGAAATCGCGGAAACTCTTAAAAGTGTCGTAACAGGGGAAACAGGGGAAATTTTGAGGGAAAAAGTGAGAGAAATCAGCAAGAATTTGAAATCTATAAGAGATGAAGAGATGGATGCTGTTGCTGAAGAGCTAATTCAACTTTGTAGGAATAGTAATAAGTACAAATAATGTGTTATGTTATGATTCGATTTACATTGTATTTGTGGTGCTTTGTTTGTCTTCGAAATATATCGAGGTTGAAATAATATCGACAAACAAGAATTAAGCTTTATTGCACTTGCAGACAAGTTAATATCTTAAAACGTCATTGTATCATCGACTTCTTTAGATAATTTTTCATATTTCAGTAAAGATATTAACTCCTTGCATCTAGATGACATTAGAATAATTCAAATAAAAATACATCAATAATAGTAGAATGATTTTAATTAAAAAAATTTCTCATTATTTCAAGGTCATCATATTTTAGAAGATCAACTAGAATAAGAAACAACTCACACACAATATAATTGAATTATAACATATGACACTATTGCAACTTAGTCCTATTATTTAAAAAAACAATTTACTTCAAAACCGAACTGAACCAACCGATACTCAGCCTGAGTCGACATTTGGCCATACTTGTTACTATTGAGAATTGGAATTGAAAGCTAAACAAAGTCTTATTTGAAAATGTTGAATTATAAGATCAATTTATAGGTTACATCTTTATTTTTTTCTCATTTTTTCAATCTTAATGTTTTTTGACCATCAACAAGAACATGAAAGAACTCACATACAATATAATTATGTTAATTAGTATTTATCTTACAAAATTGGATTAGTTCATGAGCAGCAGCATCCATCTCTTCACCACTTATAGAATTCAAATTCATGCTAATATCTCTCATTTTCGCCCTTAAATTTTCCCCTATTCTCTCTGTTATGACATCTTTAAGAGTTTTCGCGATTTCTTCTCTATGAATTTTGCCATCATCATCTCTAACAATCTCCACCGCAACTCCCAATTCTACGATCAACCTAGCATTCATTGGTTGATCAAGATGCATAGGCATGGCAACTATAGGAACCCCGAAATGTATACTTTCCATAACTGAATTCCAACCACAATGACTTATAAATCCTCCCGTACTTGTATGATTCAGAATTCTTAGTTGTGGTGCGAATTTATCCAAAACTCTTCCCCTTTCTCCGATTCTTTCAAGAAAACCTTTTGGTAAAGCATCTTCGAGATTTTGCTCTTCCCCTTTTGGAAATCTTGCGACCCATACGAAATTAACATTACTTAACTCCAACCCGAGAGCTACTTCTTCCATATCTTCTTTTGACAAGAAATACTCACTCCCAAAGGAAACGAAAACAGTTGAATTCTCATCTTTTGATCCTAACCAATCAATTAGCTCCATATCGTCCGCGTCATTAGTGATCAAATCTTGAACTGGTGGACCAACAGGAACAACTTTCAAATTGCTCAATTCTAACAAAAAATCTATATATTTTGCCTCTATAGTTCTAGAGGTACATATCAACGCGATTTGTTTATATTCATCCACTAAACGTTCTTCATCATCAGGATCTTGATCTTTAGCAGATTTTTCCAACATTTCACCCAATTTCACTTGTTCAATTTTCCTGAGATAAATATCAGGGAAAGGGAATTCAACCCCTGGTTTCTTTACTAAGTTACAAAAATACGAAAACACAGCTGCACCAAAAGTTAGTAGCCTGACTGCTGGAATGCTCTGTTCATTCGCGACACGTTCAGCCCATTGCTGCAATACGTCATAAATCATCAAATCAGGTTTCAGATTTTTCAAGATTTTCGACAAGTTTGGTTTGGACATTTTCAGGGCCTTTTGAAGGGTGTGATTGAGATGGGGCGGGAGACCATTCGTCGTATGGTAATGAGGAGGAAGTTCGGGTAATTCTGGTATGTGAAGTTCGATAAGGTGAATTGAATCAGCATACTTTTCAGGGATTTTCTTGATGGTGGATTTGAGATTTATCGGTGTAGAACAGAGGTAAATCAAGAATCCCCTGTCCGCGAGTTTCTTGGCTACGTATAGAAATGGTGAAATGTGTCCATAAGCTAACCATGGGAACATCACTACCCTCAAATTACTAGTACCATGCTCTGTTACTTGTGTTCCCATGATCAAGTTCTTGTTAGTCGAGTTTGTTAGGATCGAAACAAGCAGGAGTGATGCGGAAAGCTATGGAGTTTGGTGTCATTGGCTACCTTATTTATGTTGAAGAGAGTTGAAGATATAACGGAATAATTAAAACTCTACCTAATAAAGGTGACAGTTGTATTAAAGCTTAAGTCGAAAATTTCTTATTAAAAATAAAAGAATATTATCATTTTATCGCGCCCCTTGTTTAATATGATTGGTTGTTGAGTTTTTTGTTTTATTTTATAGACTTGTAGCCAAATTTTATGCAAAGTGACATGTTGTGTGATTGTAATTGGTTAAAAAAATTTAGTTACAAAATTTAGGCAAGTTTTATGAAAGTGACTTCTTGTGTGACTTTTCTAGGTAATTAGAAATTTTCTTTTGGTATTTATTCGAACTATATCATATAATTTGATACTGACATAACATGCTATGTTATTATTATGCTTAATTTTTTTATAGTAAATATATTTTTTTTTAAACTCCTAACAATAACCATTTTACGAAATTTTGAGTATTCACATATAATTTTTTCTATATTTTTTTTTATTCTTTTTTCAACCGATAAACAGTAAAAACCACAGGAAATATGTACATTTGTATATATTAGTACCTCAAAACTCTTGGAGTTTTCAACTTTTATTTGTGTTTTTTCTGCTCTTTCTAGAAGAAAATGTACATTTTTATGCTTTGGGCGGCTGATAGGAAGGAAGATTAATGAATTAATAACTATTTAATTGGAAAAAATTAAGAGAATTGATTATTTTTTTAAAAAAAAACAATATTTATTGACATGATTAATATGCCACATCAACATTGTATTGTATGTCATATTTTTTAAATTTATATGTCAAACAACAAAAAATAATATAAAATTAACTCATTTATCTATAAAACTATTTTTCAAAAAATATATTTTTTTATTCCTGCCTAACTCGCTTAAATTAAAGTTATTACATTTTCTTTTGCCTAAATCAATAGAATAAATGTTTTTACTAGATTCAACACTACCTCTAGAGCCAGCCGTCCACCTAATAATTAAAAATAAAAGCTATTTTCGTTAATTCAATTGAGAAAATGTATAAGCATCTTTTAATCTATATTCATAATTTTTTATTCGTTTTTAACTTACGTAACATTATTCTCTAGAGATCAAACTCGTATTGATTATTTTTCAAGCTATCTGATTGATAGTACCACGTGAGAATAAAGCAAATGAGAAAAAATAATGTATCATTTATATATAATTAAATTAATTATTATGAGCATGAGGATATATATAAATTTTAATACAAGCTAATAAATTTTTTAGGTATATTGCCATCACAAACCACCCCCAACACACAAACATTATCTACATATATTTCTAAATTATGACATATTTTGTCATTAATTAAGAGTTTTGTATAAAGATATGTCTAAATACATGTATTTTTGCTGTCAAATACACTAAAATAGGGAGAGGAGTTAGCGAGATAGGAACGGAGATAGTCATGTTTCTCAAATTTATGCGAATCACACTAAATACATATTTATGTATCTATATTTATTTAATTCGCATGTATCTAGTATGTCAACCACATAGATGAGTGGCAAACGAGATAGAAGGAGGCGATAGAGGCGAGCTAGATTTGTCTATATATGTCAGATAAATGTGAATCCACTTATATATGGATTTAGAACAAATTATACTTAATTTTGATCTCGAATTTATTTGTGCTACCCAAAGTTGAAAAATATAAATGCTAGTTGAAACCAAGTTAAATGGTATATTTATGTATTATGTCAATTGATTAGTTTAGTAGTGTATTATCTATGCCAACAATATGTTTGATGTAATGCTTCACTGAGTTTTTTCTGTTATGTACACCTTTAGTTTGCTAGAGTTTTTAAGACAATAATTCCCCTGTCCTAAATGCTTCGAAAATGAATTTGCTTTTTGACTGTTATTGGTTAATGTTTGGTTTTGCATCTTCACTAGTTTCCCTTTATTTGACATCATGTCTTAATGCATGAAATTGCGCATATTTCTCTGTGTAATGTGTGTCGTGTGATGTTAACAGTCTGTTCTGATTCACGCATAATGCTGGCTTGGAATTACGCCTTAATGCATGTTCTTTTCTTGGATACAACCTACATTCTGCTGAATCATTTTAAAAGGTTATTACTTGTAGTGATTATTGGTAACAAGATGATTAGTACTCTCAACTTACTATAACAGTTGAGTTACACTAGACTAACATTTACTCTTATTGCTAATCATTTATTGGTACGAAGTGCCATCAGTTCTTCTGCCACACCATCTATCTCTTCATCCTCTTTCGCGTTCATCTTCTCACTCACTTCCTTAACTTTCTTCCTCACATCCTCCCCACTTTCCTCGGCTACCACTTCCATTATCGCCTTTGCAATCTCTTCACTTTGTAACTTACCATCCTCGTCCTTCGCTGCTTCCACTCCCACACCGATATATTCCACAAGCCTAGCATTCATTGGTTGATCAATGTGCATTGGCATGGAAATTATAGGCACACCAAACTTCATACTTTCCATGAATGAACTCCATCCACAGTGACTCACGAATCCACCTATCGATGGATGTTGAAGAATTGTTGCTTGAGGAGCCCATCCTTCGATAACCATTCCTCTTTCTCCTACCCTTTCAAGATACCCTTTGGGTAATGCATCTCGAATGTTCATTCTTTCACCTTGTGGAAACCTTATAACCCAAATGAAGTTCACTTTGCTAAGCTCTAGCCCTTGAGCTACTGCAAGTATTTCCTCCTTGGATAGAAAATACTCACTCCCAAATGAAACGAACACACTTGAACTTTTCTCTTTCTTGTCAAGCCATTGCGAGATTTCCTTATAATCATCTTGATCCATGGTTTCTTGAACTAGCGAACCAACGGGGACAATTTTCTTGGAAGTCAAATTTGAGAGATAATCTATATATTTCCCTTCAAAATCTCTGCAAGTTTTCACCAGAATAATGTCATGTGATCGCCTAATAGCCTCGTCGTATGGGAACTTTTTACTTGGTACTTCATTAATATCTTTCTTCAGTGAAATCATTTCGTGTTCCCGCAGGTAAATTTCAGGAAACGGGAACTTCTCCATTGTGTTTTCAGACATGTGGATGGACAAAGCAACAACTGTTGCACTAAAAGTAGGGAACTGCACAGCAGGAATGTTCATAGAGGAAGCCGAATCAGTAACCCATGGCTGATTGTAGTCATGAATGACCAAATCTGGACGCAGAGTTTGTAATATTTTGGAAAAATTTGGAGAGGCGAGTTCAAAAGCTGTTTTGAGGGTGTTCATAAGATGAGGGGGGAGGCCATTTGTGGTGTGGTAATGAGGAGGAAGATCTGGTAAAGACGGAAGATGAAGCTCGATTAATTCTATCGACTCAGAGTACTTCTCACCGACTCTTTTCTTGATGGAGTTCAGGTTTACCAGAGTAGAACACAGGTAAATGTGGAAGTTCTTACTCGCAAGATTCTTCGCTAACTCTAGAAATGGATTTATGTGACCATGAGCTAGCCAAGGTAACATAAGTACACTCATCGTGTGCTTCTTTGCCTCCATAGGGATAAATCTAGAATAGAAAATACAAATTCGACAGAATTCAGTATAACTTTGGTTCAAACTTTGTATATTGAGAAATCTACTGAATTTGTTTGTACCTTATATTGTTGTGTTGAGGTTACTTCCCTATCTTATATAGAAGTTTTCTAGTGATTTGATAATAAAGAAAAAAGGTGTTTTAATTTGTATCAGCAGCCTTATATTGACTGTTGAATATTGTTTTGGACTGATTGATACTGACAGTGTCTTCAACTCGAGAGTTTAAGTTATATGCACTGTCACGGTAAATAATCTTTATACTGTTAGATTGTATTTATATGTCGTAGTAGATAATTGTCTTATTTTCGATGTTACATAAACCTATTTTGTTTTGTTCCACTCAAAATATTGTATACTTCTTTTTCTTTCAGATTTAGGAATTTCCAGTAACCTCAACATTCTTCTCTCTTCGCGCTAAAGAGCATTTTGACTCAAAAGTTAGGCAATAATGGAAATCAAGTTACTGAAAATCATTGTTTGATGAAAAATCGACAGGAAAGAACACACGAAGAGGGGGAAACAGAGAGCAAGACTTGGAGCTTCATATTTGCAGGTTCTTTTTTATCCATTTTCGATTTTTCAGAATCAAAGACTTGTTATGTAGAACCAATTGGATGTTTTCTTATGCTAAGAAAGACATATACGAGCGTGTTATAGAAAAAGGTTATAGAGGAAAAGGAAAGTAACATGAGACGATTAAAATAACTAGGACGGATTGTTTAGCTCATATGGTTACAACTCACAAGTCGTCAATCAAATGGAAAGTTTTCTGCCATTTCATCAGTTATCCTCTTGTTTCTCCGTCTCTAGCTCGATCACATGTTAACATCACAAAAAAATATTAAACTCTCTCAAGCATATGAAATTAACTAATTAGATACACATAACTTAAATCTTGATTATGCTAATCATTTGTTGCTGCAAAGAGACATCAACTCTTCCACCACTCCATCTATCTCTTCATCCCCTTTCGCGTTCATCTTCTCACTTAGTTCCTTAGCTTTGTTCCTCACATCCTCCCCACTTTCCTCAACATACACCTTCCTTATCGTGTTTGCAATCTCTTCACTCTGTAGTTTACCATTCTCGTCCCTCGCTGCTTCCACTCCCATCCTAATATACTCTACTAGCCTAGCATTCATTGGTTGATCAATATGCATTGGCATGGCAATTATAGGCACACCAAACTTCATACTTTCCATGAATGAACTCCATCCACAGTGACTAACGAATCCACCTATCGATGGATGTTGAAGAATCGTTGCTTGAGGAGCCCATCCTTCGATAACCATTCCTCTTTCTCCTACCCTTTCAAGATACCCTTCTGGTAATGCATCTCGAATGCTAATTCTTTCACCTTGTGAAAACCTGATAACCCAAATAAAGTTCACTTTGCTACGTTCTAGCCCTCGAGCTACTACAAATATGTCTTCCTTGGATAGAAAATACTCGCTCCCAAATGAAACAAACACAGTTGAACCTTTCTCTTTCTTATCAAGCCATTGCATGATCTCCTCATCATTGTCATCTCGCGCAATGGATTCTTGAACTAGTGAACCAACGGGGACTATTTTCTTGGAAACCAAATTCGAAAGATAATCTATATATTTCCCTTCAAAATCTCTACAAGTTTTCACCAGAACAATGTCACGCGATAGCCTAATAGCCTCATCAAATGAGTACTTATTCCCCGGTGCTTCTTTAACAGCTTCTTTCAATGAAAGCATTTCGTACTCATGCAGGTAAATTTCAGGAAACGGAAACTTATCCTCCGTATCTTCAAACATATGGATGGCTAAAGAAACAACAGCCGCGCCAAAAGTGAGGAATTGCACAGCAGGCATGTTAACAGAAGAGGCAGACTCAGCAGCCCATGGTTGATTAAAGTCATATATGACTAAGTCTGGATTAAGAGTTTGTAATATTTTCGAAAAATTTGGAGAGGCGTTTTCGAAAGCTGTTTTGAGTGTGTTCATGAGATGAGGTGGGAGACCATTGGTGGTGTGGTAATGAGGAGGAAGATTTGGTAAAGATGGAAGATGAAACTCAACTAATTCTATTGATTCAAAATATTTTTTTGTGATATTTTTCTTAATGGAACTTAGGTTTATTGGTGTGGAACACATGTAAATGTGAAAATTTCTATTTGTGAGTTTTTTGGCTAGTTCTAAAAATGGACTTATGTGACCATGAGCTAGCCATGGTAACATAAGTATACTCATTTTATTTTTCTTGGCTTCCATTTATGACTTTTTTTTTCCTCTCTTTGATTTTATAGTAATTATGATGAAAGTCTATTTATAGTTAGTATTTGGTGATATTTAATAATGAATTTCATGTACGTAATTGATTACGCATTGCATAGTAAAATAACAGAAAGAGAAAAAAAACATATTTTAGACTTATGTTGGAATATTTCTTTATTCTTTGTTAAAGGTCCCATCAGTGTTACTTTTCTTGATATCGATTGAAATTATAGTATGTTTCGTCAAATTTTTGTATAGTCATGGGCAAATGGTAATAAAAGTATATTAATAACAATAAAGTTTCATCGGAGTTTTAAACTTGTCTTCAACGGATCTTTTTTTCTTCTATTGTGTCTGATTTTTAGCTAAGTCTGTTTTGATATCAAAGATTTAGAAGTCTTTCGAGATTACTTTCTTTTATAAAATTTCAGGTGTGTTTCATTCCCTTTTTAATATTTTCACTTATCGTAGTTTTACGAGTACAAACTGGTGTATCTATAGGTCGACACAAAAACATGTACGTTCATCATCTCAAGCGACCACCTCGATTTTATCATCAATATATGCTACTTGCATCTTCTGATAAACATGGTCATTTCTAATCTTATCTTTTTTTGTATAATCGTATATTCATCTTACTTTTTACTGTCATATAATATAGTCAAAGACTTATTGTATATAACATACTCAATATACCATCTTTCTTTTCAACTATTCAATTTTAATCATATGAATAATATTTTCATCTACCATTCCATTCTCTTCAAATAAAAAAAAATATCCTATAGTGGTTACTTTTATTTATATTTGTTTTGTGAATAGTTATATAGGGAAAAAGAAAAGTTATATGAAAGGGAAAAGAAGCCAAATTTGACTAAGTTAACTAGCCAAACATGATGGATCCTTTTATAGGAGAACAAATTTTCTTTTATTTATGTTTTAAAATTTTGCCTTTTTGTAATATTGAGACACAACAAAAGTGACAGCCAAGCATATGCCAAAGTTACTTTAGAATTGAATCAATATTTAAGAAATCATTTCATTTAATTTTCACTGTTGCTCAACTAATTTGTATTTTTTTATAAAAAAAATTGAATGNTTATTATAATGATTAAGTTTTTAAACCTATTTTTTCATATATATATATATGACCTTTATAACAAAATCTTGCTATAATAATAATTATTTTTTTTAAAAAAAAAAGGAAAAGTCTCCTGGTGATTAGACAGTTTTCTTTGTTTTAATTTGATAAATTAGGGGTTAAAAACAAGAAAAACATTTTTGTAAATTTATGTCTAAACTATTATTTATTTATGTTTTCTACTTGAATTACACACATATGTAGATACATAAAATATTTTGCTAGATTACTCAAAAAAGCCTTAAATTAGTGTTTGTCCCTTTGTTTTAAAACATTATGTTGATAATGAAAGAGATGTACTAAGAATATACAAATTTATTAGACTTTTTATTTGGAAAATTAAAGGTCAAAGAAAGAAGAGAAGGAAAAGTTGTCTACCATGTAATAATAAAGTTGATAAAGAAAAAGAGTTGAATTAAATAACAACAAATTTTAACATGTTTGGATCAGATTGTATCGTTACTATACCTATGATATTTGTTATGATTGTTACTTAAAATATATTGTATTGTATTGTTAAATTAAATTTTTACGTAACAAAAAAAAAAGCTCTATTTTATGATGCAATCGATTTGGATGTGTTGCCATTGTTACTTAATTTTTTTTTCCAATTATATCTTTATATGATATTTCAAAATACTATTTTACACTTTACTTTAATTAGTTAAATTTAGTCAAAACTCCTACCCTAGAATAATTAAGTATATTTTAGTAAATTTATAAATTACAATACAGTATGATACTTCCAAACCAAACAATTAAAATGTTATTAAACAATAACAAACAATACAGTCTAGTCAAACATTGTATCATCATACAATAAAATATATTATGAAACAATAGATAACAATGACCCAAAAGTGATTTATCCCATTATAGTATCACCATTATATATATATATATATATATATATATATTGAAAATTCAATAATATTGACATAATTTGTTAATAGAGGCATAAATGGTACTATTTTAATTATGAAATTTTCCATTTTTAATTTGCATATTCTCTAAATGGTACTATTTAATTATGAAATTTTCCATTTTTAATTTGCATATTCTCTAAATGGTACTATTTAATTATGAAATTTTCCATTTTTAATTTGCATATTCTCTAAATGGTACTATTTACTTATGAAATTTTCCATTTTTAATTTGCATATTCTCTATAATTTATCACAAGGTCCAAAAGTCCATTTTTAATTTGCCTATATTCTCTAAAATTTATTCCAAATTTTACACTTATTTTGTCCTTTCAACCACTCATTATTTCCAAAAATTCTCATTCAATTCTAATCCACCAACAAACTTTGAGGTTTTAATATGGTCAAGGTCAACTGACCATAAAATAAATATAGCAAATTCGTTACATACACTAGACAAAAAAAAATTGTAATATTAAATGATAGAGTGATAATTATTTTTTTATTAGTTATCTCAATTTTTTAATTTGAATCCTACGTATGAAATGACATTCAATAAAAAAATGTTTAAAATTGCTCGATAGAAAATTGTATTAATTAAGTAATAAAATATTAAATTACCGAAAAATATAATAAAAGGAAAAATGTTGATTTTAAGTTATTTTTTTATCTTGTCAAACGATTCTAACTTATTTTTAGTTACTTTTCATATTTGTCAAACAATACGAGTCAAAAACTGATTAAAAGTTAATCAATTTTTAAGCTAAATCAAACACCATCGCAAAATGTATACAGACTTTACTATCAACTCGTGAAGATTAAATATTGTTTTTAAAAAAGTAACTAAAATATTATTTTTCAATTCCCAATAAACAATTTTTTCAACAACAAAAAAAACAAAACATATTTTTTGTTCCAAAACTACCCCTGCACTGAAACACACACCAATAAACACTGAAAAATGAGTCCACACCTAATAAATTCCCCCTTTTGGTCTTTAAAAGGCATTTTTTTTTCTCCAAGTGAAGTCAGCTCAAAATTTCAAGGTCAATATTTTTGATTTTCTCTCTTTTGGGTGTTAAAGAATTAGTCAGAAAATGTTAAATTAATACCATTTTTGCTGTTTTTCAGTTCTTCTGGAGAGAATCTTGATTGGTTCTGTGACTTGGGTCTTTTTAACTATTCTTTTGACAATATCTTGAATTTTTTTTTTATATATATATTAAAAAAAATTTGTTCATTTGTTGCAGGAGCTGAGCTTTTGAGCTACTGTTTACAAGAATGACTAGTTTTGGGAAAGAAGAGCAAGATCAGAGGTAGTCATTTTTTTTGTATGTATATATATATATATGTGTGTGTGTGTGTGTGAATTTCTTATCTGGGATTTAGCTTTTAATTGGTTATTAGTATAATTGTTTTTGTATAATACAGAAAAATCCATTATTAGTTCGTGTTTGGTCATAGATTTTGAAGTTGAAACTCGAAACTTTAAAATTTGAGTGTAAAGTTGTGATTTTTGGAATTTGAGGTTGTGTGAGGACATGCATTTTATATGGAAGGAGAAAAAAGTTAAAATTTTGTGAATGGGAAGCCTAAAAATCTAAACTTGGAAATATTTGAAGAATCAAGTTTTATGGGTAGTCGTAAAATCTATGGCCAAATGCTAGCTAGTTGTGTCTTTACTTTGATGATGAGAAAATAAAAATGAGTAGAATGGGATTTGATGTTGTATATATAATGTGATTTGCTGGTGTTGAGGAGGTTTTGAGGTGATGAACTCCCTTACTTCCTCCCCTCTAGCTTCACCCTTGGATATTGGATTTTGGTGACTGTTAATTTTGCTTTTGTGTTTCTTTTGTAACTTTTTTGGGTCAGTGCAAAGAAAACAGTGAATGTGGAGTCCGTTGCGTTTGATGGTGGAGTGTGTATCATAAGGAGGAAGAAAGAATTAGCTATAGGAAGATTGTCAATCAACTATAAGAAGATTTGTTACTCTAGTACTACAAGGGGATCTTTTTTTGTATCGAGTAGTTTTGTTGGTTGGTTAGCTGATTGTAATAAACTAAATAACCTCTTTGAATTTACTAATCGAAGCTTAATAGAGAAAAAATTGTATATTCGTTATGATATATGTCTTGAATGTTTGTGAATGATTGAAGTGTGATACCAGTTTACAGTCTGTTCCTTCAGTGTCCATAATGAATGATTAGCTTTAAATGCACAGTTGGGCGGCTGGGGTCGAGCAGGGGTAATGGTTTTATGAAGTATCTCTGCATTTGTCATGCATAGTAGGAAGTAGAAAATTTGGCAGCTAAAACGATCTTTCGGAGTAAGTCGTGGGTCCATTTCAGGGCGTTAAAAGAGCTTTAGAAGTTCTGTTGTGGGAAAGGATGAAGATTACGGGACGGAAGAAATAAGAGACTTGAAGAGTATCTGCATACTTAAGAAAATTGCATATTCTTAACTCTATAAATTAATGACTAAAGGGGCTTCCTTTGAAAATCATTAATCATTAAGTTTTCGAAATCTTTGAGTTTTTCTTCACTATATGGTAGGATGGTATTGTGTCCTTTTAACCTCCGCGGAGTCAGATGTTACTTTCATTTATCTTTTAACAAACCTTCATCTTTGACCAGCAAAATCGATGGCGTTGAAGATTCTAAAACAACAATTGAATTTCTCCGGGGGAGATTATTGGCTGAAAGATCTGCATCAAGAACAGCAAAGCAGAGAGCTGATGAACTGGCACAAAGGGTTAGTCCTATTGTTTAATTCTTTATAAGTAGACATGCATATAACACAACAAATTGAGTCATCGTTCCCAACTCAATCCGCTCCTAGCTTAGTCTTCTTTCCATTTTTAATTGTTTCCATTCCAATTCTGAAATTGCCTGCCCTTCGATAAGGAAAAACACTTTCAACAAACTGCATCCATCTGTTACAGGTCTCGGAGCTCGAAGAGCAGTTAAAGGTTGTATCTCTACAAAGAAAGAGAGCTGAGAAGGCCACTACAGCTGTTCTGTCTATATTAGAGGACCATGCAATAGATGATGTTTTGGAGGAATTCAGTTCAGGCTCTGATAAGGAAACAATCTTATCTGATCAAAAAGATGCTGGAAATAAAACAGGAGGGGACATTTCGTCAAGTGCGAAAGAGAAAGAAGATGACGTGGACACAATGTCAAGTTCGGGGACTGTTTCTTCTTCATCAACTGCCAGAAGTTTGTCATGGAAAAGTGGCAAATCTTCTCATTCTTTGGACAGGAGGAAATACACTGATTCTAATAGGAGGAGATATAGTAACTTTTCATCCACTGACATTTCTTCTCCAAAACGGGTTGGTAATTCATGCCGACGGATAAGGCGCAGGGATACCAGGTTGCTTCATTTAGAACTACACTTCATTTGATCTTAAACAGTTCGGTTGATACTTCCATAGATTCTTTGCTACAACATCCTTAACATGACACATTCATCATTTACTTTTACTTTAATTGATGTAAATGCATATAAATATGCCTATATATGACCAACACACATACAACATTTACTTAACCATTTCTCATTTTGGACATTATTCCTTTTGTGTGACCAGATCAGCTATTGATAAGTTACGAAATAGTTCTGCTGGATGTGCCTCTGAGCCTCTTTCAAGTTCTGCTAACAATGAGCCTCATTCTTTGACGGCTGGAGCTGGCATTAATGATGTGAATGATCAAGTGCACGTTCCTGCACTAGATGTGCCAGGAAATGGAAGGGAAGCAGATAAGAGAGATGAAGACAGCCAAAGAGCTTTACATCAGCAAGTGCAACCGATAGGGCAATATGAAGCTGAGGAAAAAGCCCAGAGAGAATGGGAAGAGAAGTACAGAGAGAGTAATAGCTGTACACCGGTATATTTATTGATTCATCTCTTACTCATTTTACATAATTCATGTATTGATTGTTCCAAGTAACTAGGTGAGTTATTTCTCCTTTTGCTGTTAAGAATGTTGGTATATTACTATATACACACACACTCACATAACGGTGCACACACGCGCACACAGTCACAGAGATATATGATGGAGCTCTTCCTTTTCTGAAGATTTCTGTCTGCTATACTCCGTAACCCGTTCTTCTAGTGTATGTCATCTAGAACGATAAACAATCTGGATTAGTTGTTCTATGTTATGGCTAGTATTAAATGTGATTATATTTTATCTCCAATTGGATCTTAGTTTAATGTGATATCTAAATGTACTCACCCAAGTTTTTCGTACTTTATATTACTAATTTTAGCAATTTCTAGGATTATAATTTGCATTGGGCTAGTGATATATTTGTTGTTGTCATTTATCCATGTTAAATGTAGTAATGGACAAACAGAGACATGATGGTGTGGTTCACTTGATTCCATCTACGCGGCTTAAATTCTCATATGTGGATGCTGCTTAAAACAAATGAGCAAGCAGCATTTAATAGAAGCAGTATGCGAACGATGGTGTTGGTTTTTCATGACTTCTAGAGGCCAGCAGTTGTAGTAATAATTTCAAAACCTTTATAGGTCTTATTATATGTAGACATGGGCATCTAAGGTACATTTTTAATACAAACAGCATTAAAGGTAATTTTGGTTCTAAGCAAACACTAAGTCCTGAATTTGATGAATATTGACCATTTTACGGGAGAAACTAAAGTTTGTTATGGTCTCGATACAGTGATGCTGGTTATTCTTTTCAGTTAATATATATTGACTTTTGATGTCTTCTTTAACTCTTTATGCCTAGTGAGTTTCTTGATATGTTAGTTTTTGCTTTATTCTGGTGTTGACCTTCTGCAGATCATTTTCTGGTGAAAATAATGCATATGTATGTTTGGTGTATCACAACTAGTCTCATCTCATTCGTCTTTTGTGAACTACTCAGGATTCGTGTGACCGTGAAAATTACTCGGACGTGACTGAAGAAAGAGATGACTTGAAGGCATCTCAGGAACCATGCTTAGCTGGAAGAACAAGTATGCAGAATCATGTAAACCAGTGTGGAGCAGCAGATGTTTCCCATACCGAGCAGAATGGAAATATAGACAACTCTCCGTCTACCCCACATGTCGATATGAGCTGCTTGGAAGATAAAAAAGGCAGCAGAACTGTTGGATCAGATTCCTCAGCATCAGAGCTTGCACGTCCAATGTCTACTGGGAATTATTTAGAAAATCTTGGTCAGACATCTGCTTTTAGGCACCAGCAGTCTTTTCCTGTGACTCGTTCCCCCATGCACCCCCGCAGTAGCAGTTTGCAAGCAGGACAAGCTCTTCAAACAGGTTATGAACTTGCCTTGGTGTCTCATAACACTTCAAATGGTGTCGATTCTGTCTTCGGGAAACTTGAACAAGCCAAACTTTCACTGACTAAACAGATCAACAGCTCACTACCAACCGCCAATTACCCAGGAACGCCCTCGCGATTCAGTTCACTAAACCATTCTCCTGAACCTTCCACCTACGAAATCTCTTTAACCCCTTATGTGGAGTCTCGATCAAAGTATGTTACACAAAGTAATAGGGTCACTTATCCTTTCCAACGAGCTTTCCCAGAGGTCTCTTCTTCAGCTCCTTCATACAGGCCTATATCTGAAACTAACTTTGAGGCAGGCCAACCATCTTCAACCCCTTACGTGGAGTCTCAATCAAAATATGTTACACAAAGTAATAGGGTTACTTATCCTTTCCAAAGAGCTTTTCCAGAGGTCTCTTCTTCAGCTCCTTCATACAGGCCCATATCTGAAACTAACTTTGATGCAGGCCAACCATCTTCAGTGAGGTTTAATCCTAACTCGAGTTCACGTCTTCCCTTCTCTAGTAAATTTACATACCCTTCCTATCCCAAGTTCCCAGACATGGTGCCAAAACTACCCCCAAATGAAGTGTTCTCGAGAAATTTTCCTGCGAATGAGACAGATCTACCTCCCTCATTTTCCTTCTCAACCTTGAGCCAAGAGGTGGTGCCAAGACTACCCTCAACCGAAAAAGTTTCAAGAAATTTTCCTACAAATGAGACAGATCCACCTCCCTCATTTTCCTTCTCAACCTTGAGCCCCGAGGTGGTGCCAAGACTACCCTCAACTGAAGTATTCCCGAGAAACATTCCTACGAATGAGGCAGGTATACCTCCTTCATTCGCCTTACGTAATGATCCTCATATCAGACCAAATATGTATAGAGGTTGATATTGTTCACAGTACAGTTCTTGGTAAAGAAAATCTTCATATAGCTCACATGTTTTGAGAAGTGCTTACATAGGTTATATTAATCTCTAGTTTGTGTATCATTTACTTCTTTAATTATCTTAATCCCAGCCTAGTTAGGTTTTACAGAGAAACATCAGCAATATACCTTTTGGTTTTTGAAGCTGTTGTTGTATACTAGGTGTGTTGTAAAATGGCAGAAACATATGAAATTTATTGGCAGGTGCTATAACATATAGTTTTCATTCTTTTTTTTTTTTTTGGTTTCCCACCCGGATGGTATCCGTATTGGAGTCCGACTAGTCCAGATTTGTGCAGGGTGGGGCCTCTATTCGGGGTAGCACTCCCTGCCAAGGATTTCTTAATACCCAATGCTCAAATCCGAGAATTCTGGTTAAGGGAGGAGCAACCTCATCACTTGCGCCACATTTCATTCTTTTGTTTTCCAATGACATTTGCTAAGAGTTTTGACTTCTCAATTACTACAACAAATAAAGAATTTGGTGGCGATAATAAATATGATATTTATGATCAACACTTTATATTTACGTCATTAAAGGTTTTAGTGAATCTGGATGTAATTATATTCACTCAATTGCAGCTAAATCTTTTATCATAAGGAATGCAAGACGAATTATAGTATCTAAAATTTCCTCTCAAGGACAGTTAGCTTTATTGGAAACAAAGAACTCCCGACTAATCTGAATTCATAACGTGTAAGACTATTATCATTTATTTAAAAACCTCTTATTAACGATGGAGGGATAGCTAATTTGAATTCATAACGTGAAAGACTATCATCATTTATTTAAAAATCTCTTATTAACGATGGAGGGATAGCTACTCTGAATTCATAACGTGTAAGACTATTATCATTTATTAAAAACCTCTTATTAACGATGGAGGGATCCTACCTAGCTCCCACTACAAACCTTGGGGTTAATAGAATTGATTGTGACAATTCAATGTTGGAATCAAATATCAAACAAGATTAATTCAATATGACTAGGTCAAATTTGACTAGTCATGTTAATTCATTTGCTTGTCAAGTTTAACTACACGTTTATAAAGAAGAAATCTTTATTTAATTTCAACCTCTCTCTCTATATATATAAGTACGTAGGAGCAACCAAACTAAATTAATCAAACATAGCATAAAACTCCATATATTTTTTAAAAATGTTCACTCATGACTTGTATGATACCATAGAAACAAGAAATATGTCATCTAAGACAAGTACTAGTAATAGTGCTCGGAATGATTTTGATCATGACAATAATAAAAACGAAGATCGAGGACATCTTGATCCCATGATAATGGAACTCTTGGAATCATTAAGGGAAGTGTATATGAAAAGAAGAGATCAATTATTGAAGAAAATTGATTATGAAGAATCAATGGAGGTGTTGAAGAAATTGAAGGTTGGTATAATAAGAAAGAACAAAAAGAAGTTGAAAACTCAAAATATTATGAAGAGAAGTTTAAGTGTTGGAGATGAAATGAGAAATGAAAAATTTAAGATCAAGACTCCTCATGTTGTTATAGTGGCTAGACCAAGTGGTTCCAATAATTAATTTTGGCTAGACCCCTAAGTAAATTTTAAAAAATTATGTAGGGCTATAGATGATCCTTCTAGCAACGTTACTTGTATATCTGATATGTTTTACGAATGTATTATTTTTTAACTTTTTTAATTATTATTATTATTATTTGAATTTGTTATCCCTTGTTTCATTTTTTCCTTTATTCTTTAGTGTAAAAATATGAGAAATAAAAAAAATGTGAGTGGAAATTTAGGAAAACGTAAGAAAAAAAAATTAAAAGTCATTTTAATTTTTGACGTTAAGCACAAAGATATTCAATTATTCCATTTGGGACAAGTGTACAATCATAATGCATCTGAAAATGTGCTAATCATTATATTCTATGCTAATCAAATCAAATCTTATCTTAGTCATAATAAATTAATAAATGAAGAAAGTTATATAAGTTTAAAATAATTATTAATCTCAAAATAGGTGTCACACAACTATTAAAATAATTATTAATGTAATTATCCGTGGCAAGCACGTTTCAAATAATATTACTTAGCTTGTTCAAAATTAAATATATCCTTAATGATTTCAATAATTTCGTGATAATTACATGAGATGTTTAAAGAAAGATAAAAAGTAATTTAGATGAATATATTTTATACTAAGGTCATAAAATATTTAAAAAGGAATATGTATGAAATTATTAAAAAATTAATACTATGAATTAGTTCCCCTTTTCCATTTTTTTTTGATAAACCTGTAGATTGATAGAGAGATTGTTTCCGAAATCTCATTGAAAAAAACTTAAAAACTAACAAGGGGCAATGCAAATTCTACGAGAATGTGACTAGTGGTGATTAAAACACAATAAACAACTGAGCGTGATATATAGATATTACAGTAAAAAAAAACTATAATAATAAGCTAGTACAATAACAAAATACCAACAAGATTTAAACTCTCAGATTCACACTCCACGACCTATTAACATTCTATCATGCGTGTTATTCACGTCTTTCTATTTAAGGTCATATCCTCGATAATATAAATTTGTGTCATACCATGTCCAATCACCTCTTCTAAATACTTTTTGGGCCTAGCTACTTCTATCTCTCGCATCTCCCAATTAGGGTGTTTGTCCATCTCCTTTTTACATGTTCAAACAATCTCAATTTCGTTTTCTCTATCTTATCTACCACAAACGTCACTCCAATCTTATGTTAAATATCTTCATTCTTAATCGTATTAGTCTTTGTATACCGCACATCCACCTCAACAATCTTATCAAATGACCATGTATTTGACCAATTTTTTTTTACCGGTTCAAAAATTAATGTTCCATTTCCTCATCATAGGACATCATGATTGTGACATGTCTAACTTTGTAATATGTATAGTTGACCTTGAGGTAAATTTACAACAACAAACAAAAATTAAAATAATTTGATCAAACTAATTATAAACGCCAGCTATATATGAGTCATCAATCATCGTTATTCGATTCATCTAGTGTTATCTAATTTATTTTAATCTAAACAAATTTTAAGCGTGTTAAAGCATACTATATTAATAAATTAATCTGTTCAAATTTAATTCAAACCACCTATTACGAACTTTATATATATGAAACATTCCAAACAAAACAATACCATGAAACATTCCAAACTTAATCCTAAGCCTCAACTACCATATTTTATTAATTCCAAGTTTCCAATCATAGAGTCCTCTCATACATTTATATTCATTTCAACTCTTTTATCATTTTTATTTAATTAATTCTTCTTTCTCTAAGTTTAGCTTGTACAAACAAATTTATTAACTATATGTTAATGGAAGATCTCAAGGAAAAATCAATTCTTGATGTTGTTGAAAATGTTGAAAATATTCAAGAAAATCCAATGATGATAAGATGGAAATCAGGAAAAAAAGTTGATCCAAGATTGATTATACTACTAGATTTCTTTAGAGATGTCTACATGAAAAGAGGAGAATTCTTCAAGAAAATATTTCCATTTCATCATGAGGATTTTGTTCCTATTTTTGAGAAAATTGGAGTAGTGTTTTCAAACCATAAGGATCAAGAAAAGAAATTCAAGAATAATTCATTCAAAAGGAGCCCAAGTGATAACTCTTTAAACAAGAGTAGAGGAATTGATATTGATCCATCTCGATTGAAACTTGAAAAATTTAAAGTCAAAACCCCAGAGGTTATATCTGGTGGCAGTGGTGGTGGTGGTAGTGGTGGCCAAGGGCAAGGCAGCACAAAGGCATCTGGTTCTAATAAGTAAAACTAGTTACGTGAAAATAAAGTAGACAGACCGTTATCAAGTGTTAATAAATTATACCGACAGTATAGAGATTCTTTAATTTAAGTTGTTGATGGTGTGTATATGTTATAATTTTTTTTTTTTATTTGAAGAACTCTCTTTGGGTTGACTTGTGTTATTGTGTACACAACAAAAGTTAATGATTTAGTTTATTGCATTTTAGTTTCCATTATTTGCATTTGTTTCTATAATTTTTGTTTGACATAAAAAAAAATTAATAATTGCATCCTCAAAATCATGTAATTGGATTTTTGTATTTATGCTTACAATAATGTAATTGTACTTAAAATATGTATATAAGCTCGAGATTAAGTTTTGTTAAATTGCATGAAGTCTAATTGGAGTTCTTTTGCCTCATATATAACTAATACATGTTGTATGCAATTAATAAACAAAAAGATCAAGCTAATTAATATCTCTTCATAATTGTGTTTAGGATTTTAGAGAGACATATTCTACTTTTAATTATTTTTTTTCCATTTTTGCACTATGTTCAATGACATTTTATTTTTATTTTTAAATTAGGCTCATCAATAATTATTGACACTTTTATTAGTTCAAGTGTATTGTTGAGGTAGACAAAAATTTGTAGAAGAACTCAAGAATTGTGTTTTTTTTAAATAAAATGAAGAAAAATCATAGATATATATCAACAACGTCTCAATAAAATTAGTAGTCTCATATCAAATTATAATAAGAGGCCTTAAATATTTATATACGTGCACAAAAATATTATTGATTTAGGGTTAACTTTTTTTTATTCTTAGCGCATTGTTTATAGCGTTTAACTTCACGTAGTAATAATATTACCAAAATAAGGATGATCAAGATATATAATATAAGAAGAAATTGTATTAATATTTAAAGAAAACTACTCATGCAACAATTTGTCCTCAACCGCAAATTCATATTTTTCTAAAAGAAAATTATTCATATTCAAGCTATATATAAGTTTATAACCTAATGTAACAAAAAAAAAAAAAACTTTTTTGCATGCTAATAAACATAATAATTCAATCATATCCAATACAGCCTCAATACTTGAATTATCATATGGATTATTTCCATTAAATACCTAATTCTCCATTATTGTTCAATGTACTTGTACTTGCTTCATAATTACCCTCTAATTGATTGTCATTATCATTGCTAATTACTTGATCATAATTACCTTCAAATAGATAATCCACTAATCCATCAACATCTTTATCCTTAACATCATTATCATCATCGTCATCATTATTATTTTCGTCTTCTTCTTTTTTCTTCTCTTTAATTTTGCAAATGACGAAAATATCCTTGTTGCTACTTTTCTTAATAAACTCATCTGGCAAAATATATTCCTTCAAAAGCCATTTTTTACTTTGATCTTTTTCAATATCACTTTTATACCTCAAACTTCTCTTATATCCAATTATAATATTTCTATTTGCTTTATCTCTAATTGGAACAGTAGGGGCTTTGCCACTCCAAGTCCCACTCCCAACTGTCCTTGAGAATTTCTTGTTCGAATTCTTGAATTTCTTTAATCGCGTAATAAAATAACATGTTTTTTCTCCATCGATAATTTGCCATGGCTCTAAGTCTCCAAATACGTCCTTTTGTTTGATAATATTGGGACGTGGAAGAATTCCATCGAACGTGTATCTTTTTAGATGGTTAATCAACTCTTTATCGTTAGGATGAAATCGAAAACCTAAACTATGATTAGATTTTGATAATGCCATTTGATTTGTAGTTAGGGTTTTTTTTTTTTGGTATGTGTAATAGAATTTAATTGAATATTGTGGAGTTTATATAGTATGTTGATTAAGGCTAATCTATCTAATATTATGTTAATTAAGCCTAATCCATCTAGTATTCGGATAGTTGGAAGTATTATACAAGTGTTAATTAAGTCTAATCCTCCAACTTTTTGTTAATTACCAAATTTGACTACTAATCTTCTAAATCTTTGTTAATTACCAAATTTGAATTTTTTTGATAAACAATTATTATATTTGTTTCGTTACCGGAAAGTAATACCCCCTTGGTTTTAATTATTTTGAGTATCAAATTTAAATTTTGGATGAAAATTTATCAGTTTGATAAATACAATTCGAAAGCATTTGAAAGACATGATGAATTTTTTCACTAAAGTGATATGAGAAAAAGTGCAACTTGTAGTTGTATTTTTTGAAATTTTGAAATGATCTAAAATGATTTAATTTTAAATATTACTCAAAAATTAATTCTCAAGAATTTAAACATGACAATATATATTTGGAAGGAAAGTAGCAATGAATTACCACGTGTTTATATTACATGACTATTTTTTGGAAATCATGCAAATTAATTTTAAAAATTACGTTGGACTTAATCATATATTTAATAAATTAACGTGCTTTTTTTAAATTTGTGGTATACGAATTTCCTTACAACCATACACAAGACGAAAGAAAACTATCTTATTAAGAGTATCACTAATTAAGAGTTTTCTATCATATATCGAGAAAGATATGTGTATTTTGTAGTCAAATACATTAAAATTAAAAAAAATTGTTACAATATACACTAAATTAAGGAGATACGAGAGCGAGATGAGGAGGAAGGCTAGTAAGAATATAGAGAGGGAGATAGTCATGTATCCAGATACATACAAATGCACTAGATATATGTATGAATCTGGTATGATTCCCATGTATCTGGGATACCAAATACATGAGAGAGTCGTGAGCAAGATGTGAAGAGATACAGTGTATCTAGAACAAATTACGCACATTTCGCAACAAAATCTGATAAGATCCATAATATTATAAATTAAAGCGTATCTAAGTAATTAACTCTTAAACTAGTGGAATTTTCGTAAATTTTCCTAAAAGATTACATATTCACAGAGGAATTTGGAGACTATATTTCAGGCCCAAAACAAATGAATATAAAGATGGACCATATATAACACAATTATGGGCCTAAAGAAAAGAGAATAATGAGCCTATATACAAACCATCTTTTACTATATAAAGTATACACTAATTATATATATTAATAGGCACTTTTTAATCTAAAAATGATATGGGAGGTTATTTAGATTAATAATCATGGTGATTATCTCTTCACCAAAGAATTAAAATATTAAGCAATATGATTAGTGGGAGGGTCCATTACCCAATTAGAGTGTCAATTAAAATTAAAATAAAAAATTATCTACACCTTTTGCATTAACTAGAAGAAAAAAAAAAGTATATCTTGCAATTTTCTTAAAGTTAAAACTATTTTAATAATTCAATGGTGCAATCATAAGTGTCCCAAAGTTAGTGGTACTCACTAAAATCATTTAAAAGTTAGATTTTTGTCATTTCTTATACATGGGATGGGACCAAATATATAAGAGTCCATAGGCCCATTGGATTTTAAAAACAAAAAACGAAATAAAAATGGAGACCCCATTATTTCCATTTTCTTTCCTCTCTTCATTAAAAAAATTGCATTATCACAATAAATAAATTAATATTATTAGAGAAATTAATTTTTTATAGCATGTATTTACTAATTTTCATGACTCCTCGTTAGTATAATTGTAAAAAGTTAATTATTTTAAAAGTGATTTGATTAGTGGCGGAGTTACGATGTCTTCGTGGTGTTCATTCTAGCCTGCAATAATGAGGTCGAAAACTTGACCTCTTACTGCTGGAATCATGCATGTACTTGTTACAGAGGGTGGCAAATTTAATATATGTCGTATATATATTATATATATACATTTCGATAAAGGGGTTCAAAATAGTCATACGAAATAGTCGAAGGGGGTTCGATATCTACTATATATATCCGAAAAATTATTTTTACTATATAAAAATAATATAATTCTCCGACGATGGGGGTTAAGATGAACCCCCTATACATATGGTGGCTTCGCCACTGTACACATATACATACGAAGTTTCAACCGAGTTCAGTGGGTGCCGTGGCACCCCCTCCCTTATACATAGCTCCGCCCCTGCTCAAACTTGTATAGAGTTTTAACTAAAGATGCATTCGTTTTCACGTGTGTTCATGATAATTTTATGTTATATGTGGAGTCCTACATGTATCGATGTGAAGAGATTGTTGTATTATGTGAAAGTATTATATATATATAATATATATATATATATATATATATATATTATATATATATAATACGTCAATGTGCCCTTTAAATTAGCTTCAACTGATATCTATATCCTCCAATTTTTGCATTTTTGCAAAAGTAGTGAGTTAGATTTGTATAAAATTGAACATATAGAGACACATTCATTTACGTAAATAATTTTATATTTTACGTAAAATTTTACATATATTATGTCACGTAACGAATAAATCGTTCAGTCCTCTCATAAATCGCGCTTTAAACGCGTTTTATGAGCAAACATTTCCTAGCTGAATGGGACTTATTTTCTAATAATATATTGGCCATGATTTTTTATGATATCTTTTTCTCCCCCTTGATTTATTTGGTTTTAATTTAAATCCTTTTAAAGAAAAATTTATATTTGTATAGTATAAATATTAATTAAAATTAAGTTAAATTTATTTTATATTTTATTAGAGATATCCTCAAATTAATATTATTTTTATACCAAAATTTTGACATTAACTGTCCACTTTTGAATTACACACATATTTAAGAAAATAATTATTGATATAGTATATTTATAATTTTACTTCTATTAATCATGAAGTCGATGAATTAAAAATTAAAAATTTTTAAAAATTCTATCTTTTTTCTAATAATTAATTAAGAATATAATAAGTAAAAAAAGAGCTAGTATGTAACATCAATATAATGATACTAATAAAGAAAATTAAAACAAAATATTAAACTACACCAAATTTAGATAGACAAGATATTTAGGGGACTAAGAAAAAAGTAACAAATGTAAATCATTACATAATTTAATTAGGTAATTTATTTAAATTGACAATTATTTGCACTTTATGTCACTCTCTCTTTTTCTTTTTTTATAGATATTTTCCCATTTGAGACATTATCATTACAATTATAAAAGAATAATCAACTTGGATCAAATTGTCCTTCATTCTCTTTCTTTTATCTTGGTAAATTGTCAAGGTTGAGAATAGAAAGGTCAGCTAGTCGATAATATTAGATGACAGAGTCAGAATTATTATTATATATTAAAAATATACAAAAAGAAAATTATAAACATATAAAAAAGGTAATTAAATTTAATATATAATAAATATTGACATAAATAATAAATAAATTAATTTATATAGTGTAAATTTAATTTCAGATGAAAATATATAATTTGACTCTTTTCAAATAATAATACAATAGCTCACGCTTATATATGAAGCTAAAAGTCGATAATAATTGAAGTTTATTAAATGCATATGAAAATTAAATTCAAACATTCAAGCACCTACATCTAATATTACTATTATAAAATT
Source organism: Solanum pennellii (assembly GCF_001406875.1). NCBI lineage: Eukaryota > Viridiplantae > Streptophyta > Magnoliopsida > Solanales > Solanaceae > Solanum > Solanum pennellii. The sequence goes on from NC_028647.1 coordinate 1,886,363, forward strand.
CGGAATTTATAAAATTTAAATTACATGTATATATTTTCATTTGGTCATAGTGGATATATGTACTGTCACTTTTTTCACATTAATTAATTTTTTTATCATATGAAAAAGATATATGTTCTTATCATCGCTTATGTCATTTAATTACAACTCTTAACTACTTTTACAACAACAACAAAAAAAAAGGAATATTTTTAATTTACAAGTTGTTCCATTTTCTGCATTTTAATTATGATGTTTTTCTCCACAACAACCCCATTTGATTTAGACACTGATATTTCACATACTTTTGAGATTTTTAAAAAGAAAATATAAATGTTTACAAATACTTATAATTTAATTCTTACATTTTGAACCGTTCAAGCAAGTTCTCGTCTCAACTAATTAGTCAATTTTATTACTAGGAAGAATGTGATCGAATGAATAAAATCCTCTCGTTTTTATATTTGAATTTCAAAAATAAAATAACTCTTGATAATAATATTTTCTTATTTATATATCTATATTATACGAAATTGAATTTAATCGAATAACAAAATTTCGAATAAAGTAAGTCATATCCTTTCTACCATAAATGATCAACACTTTGATTGACTTCACCCATGTCACAATTATATCTATCTAGACAAATATATATATATATATATATATATATATATATATAT
>NC_028647.1:1887914-1949394 GCF_001406875.1 Solanum pennellii
ATATATATAAATGCAATTATTTGAAATTCAACAAATTGTAGATGGCAAGAGTAACTATATTATAGTGGGAAGTCATGATGCATGTGGACAAAATGGATAAGAGATATATAAGATAACTACAACTAATAATGTCGAGGTTGATATTTTTTGGAAAAGAACTAATTAATATTTTGAAATTTCAATAGTTCTTTTTATAATTCTACGATATTATATGGTCGTTAAATTTTTTATCATGGTTTCTATTTTATTGAGTGAACACTTTGTATACAAAATAGACCTCATAATACGTTATTTAAATTAATAAATTATATCTTATACTTTTTGATTACTTAATAGACATGAAAATAGCTAAAGTGATAGAGGATAATAACGAATAGACATTCTAATAGTTTTATTTATAAGGTATTTGAATTTAATTATCACTTCATAATGAGGGTGAATTAAAAAAAATGTTTTGATTTTTTTTTTAAAAATGTGTAATTGTTTAATACATTTTGAGTTAATCAAAATGACTAATATTTAGAACCCAAAGGAATATATTCTAACAACTCTGGATCCATCATTTCAGCATATCACATGCATTGGTTCCTATGAATCCATGGGTATATATAATTAATTATTGGATTACAAGTACAAAAATTATCTGGATATATTATTATTAATTATTGGATTACAAGTACAAAAAAGTTTTACTAGGTTTACACTAAATAATGTCAGTCAATTCACCAACAACCAAAAAAAAAAAAAGAGTTGTATATATATATATAAAGTTAGTGAACAAGGAAAAAGATCGTATGATTATATGATTCACTTTTTTTTTAGCGCGTCTAAAATAGAATGACATATTTTTATATTAAGTAACAATTAGTTTTAAAATATATTTTACGTTAATGAAATAATTTATAATCAAATAAACATCTAAAGTATTTCTTTCTTTCTTAAATTTCGCGTCAAGTCAAATTAACTCATATAAAATGAAAATATAAAGTAGTTTGTACGATAATGAATAGTAATGTGATTGTTAGAATTCCTTCATGAATCAGAGTTTTCAATTTTGAATCTCATGTTAATAAAATAAATTTTTTATTGAAAGTGTTGCCCTCAAAATTATATTACCCAGTAAATCATGTTGGGAGCTTATATTGATCGGATATCAAATTCCGTGAATCGAATAATTTTTTTAGAAATACGAGATATTTTAGTATAATATATATTAATTTAAATTTAATCGAATTTTAATTAATTTACTTTTTGGACTTGTCTAGTAGCTAGGGCTCACTACCTTTGAAGATTAAAAACTACTACATGGGGCATGTGACTGTTTGGAGAAAGCAAAGTATTTAATCTTTATATTTAACTAACCTTTTGCCTTATTAAAACAAGAATCTTGTACTTATTCTCTTGGGGAGTGAGTTTTTTTAATAATAAAAATAAAATTATAAAAGCAGATCCACAAAATCTTTCTACTTCTTTTTAATAATAATTTTATTGATGTGTCACAAGAAAATCTTTAGATGCAACAAACATGTTCTTTCACAGTAATTATTGGTTCCAGTGCTGTGTATCGATTGATTTAATTTTAATATTAGATATCGTATATTATTTACAATGTTTAAGTGTCATACCTTGTTATTTATGAGGTTCCTTACATACATGCTCCGTCACTATTTTGCTACTATTAGTTATTATATTTCTCTTCACTGTCGTTTTTTTGTTTAAGTACTATTTTAATTTGCTTTACTTGAGTTGATAGTCTTTCGAAAATACTATCTTCATCTTCAAGAGATAGATAAAGATAATGTTAGGTACAATCTACCCTTTTTAGATTCACTTTATGAGATTTCACAAAATACTTATTAGTGTTATTGTTATGCATATACAGGATTTAAACAAAAACCACTAAATTACTATGAACTCGTAGCTTGATATGATTACAATACCACTAATCATAAGATTAAAAGTTAATAATTGAAAGTTCATCGAAGGTAATTTATTTTTTTGAGTCGTATATCTAAATTATCACTATCTAGTTATTATAATATACCTTAATTATCCGTCAAAACAGAATAATTGATAATTGAGATATATTTTTATAAATAATAGATACTATTATTATATATATAATTCACTCTGATTAATCAAGAAGAGTCAAAGTAATGGGGCCCCAAAATCTAATTAAAAATAATTGTACTATAATTTTTTTTAAAAAGAATTAACTCAATTACTTGGTTTAACTCAGAAGAAAAAATTACTCCACTAATCACTTATGATTAGGGATCTGAGATGTCTCTCACTAATTTCCTCATAATCTGTCTCTTAATTTGCTCTGTTTTCTCTCTCCACATGACAATTTCAAGAAAACATGCTGACCCTCTTCTTGATTAGAATGCTAAAGTTTTAAAGATTCAAATATACCGTACATATATATACATGCATAAATATAGGTGACCAAAATGTCTCTAGAGGTATAAAGATTGTATTTTTATGAGCTATAAAGAAAATCCACAAAAGGGTTATTGGAAATTGAAAGTGAAGATTAGGTTCTTGGCTGCATTTCTTAAGTAAATTGCCTCAAGTGATAGAAAGATTAGATTTTTGAGAGAAAAATGAAGAAAGTACTATAAGGGGTTTCTTTATATAGTTTCTGAAAGTGAAAAAATAGAGTGGGGGAAGGAAGAGGACTCTAGTGATGTTTTTAGGGATTGGTTTTAGGTTTTCTTGTGTTTAGATGAGTTGGGTATTGTGTAGAATTTGGGCATAGTGGGGATTCATATAGCCGAGTTCAACTTGTTTGGGACTAAGGCGTAGTGATTGTTGTTTGGGTATGTATAGTGGTGATTCATATAATCGACCTCAATTTGTTTGAGACTGAGGGGGTAGTAGTTGTTGTTCTTCGGATGTAGTGGGGATTCATATACCCGACCTTAACTTGTTTGGAACTAAGGCGTAGTTGTTGGTGTTTTGGTTTATGTTGGAATGAGAAGAGCAAAACTTGAACTTTTCTGGGAAATTCTAATCTTGGGTTGTTGGAGTGGACAGTAAAATTGCTATTTTTGGGGGAAAAAAACAAGTTGGTGAAATGATATCTTCAGGGACAAATTTGGTGATGACTGTGATTGGATTTGCTGTTAGTACCATGTTTATAGTATTTGTGTGCACAAGGCTAATTTGTGCAAGAATTCAATTGAATGCAAGACGACGCTCTTTCGCATATGCTTCTAGATCTGATCTTAGTATTGTAAGCATTTGTTTCATTACTAGTTTAGTAGTATGGTGTTTTCTTGTCTTCGTATACAGTTTCAACATCTTGTTGCTTATTTGTATGCTGTTCCCTTGTTGTGATTTTCTAGTATTTGAAGTTGAAATTGTGTTTGTACAGAATTTCACATGGAAAAAGTTTTTGTGATTGAAATACTCTTCAACCAGTGTTTCAATTGAAGTATATATAGTGGACAAAATTGTAATACAAACACTGATTTTCAAATAATATGTACGTTCAAGCGCCTATGTAATCTGATCATGACTGCAGTTTTGATTCGTTGAGTAGTCTAGCCAGCACACAGTACATACTGTAGGCCACTTAGGTCTTTGATGTGTAGTTTGTTAAAGATGTTTTGTGGACATTCTATATGTCATATTCTTCATGTTGAGGCCTTTCGAACAAACATCAATTTTGTTTTGATGATGTCGTGCTTTGTGCGTGCAGGTCTTATTCCCCTCATTTCACATCTTTTACCTCACAACCTAGCTAAATTTAGTAGTACTTGATCAGTAAACAGTACTAAAACAGTAGTAGTGCATTTTAGTCCATATTTCGCTTGGATTCTTCTTTATTAGTGGCAGCGGAATGATTTTTTCTGATGAATCGTCACTAATCCTGGTTTTTGGTTAAATAATAGTAGTGTATGTTTACCTTGTACAGTTAGAGCGTGGCTTACATGGTCTCGAGCCTGTTGCTGTTGCCAACTTCCCGACAAAGAAGTATGGGGAGGTGTTTTTTACTTCCGCAGAAGATGCTCAGTAAGTTGATATTTGCTTTAAGTTCTACATACAATACAAGCTTTAGATAAATAGCATTTCTTTCTAGTTGGTGTTTCTTGACTTCTTTATAAGATAGGCTATTAATATATTTGTCGAGAACAGGAAAGAAAATTTTGATGGTTACGGATAATTTTAAAAATGAAGAAGCTGAAGTAGCATTATGAATATGTGTTCAGATTGTGTTGTACTTATTCGACGTTTATACATCTGTGAAGTCAACGTGGTTAAATTTTAATATGATGTCCGAATGATGTGTATGTGGTTCCATTTAAACTTTGCAGACAGTTTTATCTTGCCCTTTATTTAAGTTTTTATGGTTTTTCTTAAGTTCTTACTTGGTTTAACAACCGAGAGTAAGTGTTTATTCCACTTGATCTGCAAACTGAATTTTTATCCAAATTTGAGTAATTCGAATCATTTTGGATAAGGCAGTCAGAACTGCCATAACAAGAGAAGAAGGCATTCTACCTATGTAAAGATCTTCGATTTTCCTGTTTCTCTTTCATGTGGTGTTAAAATTCTTGCAATGAATAAAGTGGTTCACCTTTAATATAATCAACGAGTTCGCTGTGAACTAAAGATGAAAGATTTCATTTCACTCTTCACATCTCTAAAACACTACTTATCTTGTATTATCGCAGTAATTAACCATAATATGTTTAAAGTAATGTGAGAAAGTTCACTACTTTGATGTCTTGGTTAATATGCAAATCATTTTTACTGTTAAGTGGGAAAGGTTGAGTTACTTGTGACTTATGGTTTAAGGTTCGAGCCCCTAAGCTTAAAATTTAAGTGGAGAAGGGTAGAGGGGCAGGCCCATTATCTCTGAGTTCCGAGGGATGTGGTTGGTCCTTAGGGCTGGCGACAGACCGATTTCTCGACATAAGAAAAAAGTATAACTAGACTGCATAGTACCACTGCTGTGATTGAAATACGGAACTATTAAACTTGAAAGGTTGCTATTAATTTTTTCCTCTGTTTCAGTGGATAGTAAGACTACTTTTTTTAGCATCCTTACAAGCTTCACTGTATGCATTGGGACACTATTTACCATCCGATTTTACTACCGATAATGTCACCTTTTATCGGATTGAGTATGACCATTAATCTAGAAACTTCGATGAGACCTATATTCTATGATTAGCCTAATAGAGTTTACTAACTTCTAGTGTACATGTACATTATCAGTACACCTAGTATGAAGCAACATAGGAAACAGAGAATCGTTTTGGTATTTAATCTTCTCCATTATACGTCTCTGTTGGCCAGTATAAAAATATCTTTTTGAAGTATCAGATTTTGAAGAATAAAAAGGCAGGTTAGCGTTGGGTCAAAAACATCGTATACAAGGTGTGTAGTAGATCTATGTGCAATGTGATTGCATCGTATAGATGTTCAATCTTCTTGTTATGTAAAAATCAAATATATTTTAAGCACTTGCCTTCATATCAAAGAAGCTAACTGCTTGGAAGGAAAGGATTTACTGGACACCATTCGTTGATGACTTCTAGACTAGAATGAACAAACACATTAGCTACTCTATAACTGATTCCGTTTTCCAAATATGTCAAAGAAAGGGGAGAGATGTTCTGATGGATTAAGTTCAAATATCTGGATTCCGTCTCTAGCCGTATAAACTCTACTTTAGAGTCATGCAAGGTGTAAGTGTTATTGTATTCTAGTGAGGTTCGACGACCATATATGTCATATCAAGAGGTCTTGAAGGAAATACAAGATTAGAAATTTCGGTGCCAAAAAAGTACCTCTACTACAACTGCACCCATGCTTCTCCCAAAATGTAGTATAATCATTCATCATACAGGAAAATGACCCTTTTCTAGTGATAATCGTAGAAAAAGGCCATTTGTTTTAGCCATATCTTGTATGATGTAGTTTCAGATCTCTTGTAACTTGTCGCGTATTGCTGGTGTCTATGATACATAGCTTGTCCCCATAGTGCTTTAGATAAAAACATACACAATCACCTTGTTATAACTTCTCCAACATTATTGTCATAGGTGCATTGTTTGCCTTGCTGAGTATCAAAAGCAGGATTCGCTACGCATTTTGCCAATATGTGGGCATTCTTTCCATGCAACATGTATTGACATATGGTTTCAGCAGCACTCCACCTGCCCAGTTTGTCGAATATCTCTACGTGAAACACCTGAAAAAAGGCGATTCATGCAACCGTTGTTTAGTTCAGCTATCCGATCTCACTTTGAGATGGACTCCCTGAATGTCAGTTCAAATCTTTGTCTATCAGCTGAGCAGAGGCATTCCAGCCTGAGAACAGACTCCAACACAGACGCTCAATGTCCACCCGAGGCTGGTATGATGGTAATCAGAGGAAACAACGTCATATCAAACGAGGATAGTCAGAACACGAAAAACTCAGAGAACAAGCAAGTTGAGAGCCCATCAAATGCATAAGCTTTTCAAGTCAAGACCACAGAGATTCAAAAATTTCACAATGTAGGTATCGCGTTCATTCCGTTGCTCAGATTTTGATTTTGTTGGTAGATAACTTACTACTCATAGCCTTTTGTAAATATAGCAAAGTATTGTTTCTTTCATTTTTTAGGTACCTTACACTTTGCTATATACTTCAGTTTTCAACTTGAAAATTGGTGGTAATTTTGTAGATCAATTAGTTCAGCTTCCTTTGCTGAGCAATGTCAATTACATATACATGTTTAGTAGAACATATTCAATGTTATCTCACTTGAACTTATGGATTGTTATTTCTTATTGTGTTTTTTTTTTGCAAGAAAATTGAGTATGACAATTATTGAAATTTTGGTTCGATAATTCAATTTTCGATTTTTTAAAGTATGATATCATTACCGCACCAAACTAATTCGGTATGATAAAGTATTTTTAAGTTTTGGTTTTGGTATTTTGTGGTAGATTAATCGATAACTATAATTTGTTTGATTTTGACCTAACTTTTGGTTTCAAAAAGGGATAATGCGCAAGTACCTTCTTAACCTATGTCCGAAATCTCAGAGACACACTTATACTATACTAAGGTTCTATTACCCCTGAACTTATTTTATTAATAATTTTCTACCCCTTTTCGACCTACGTGACACTATTTTATGGGTCTAACGCTGATTGACTTTTTTCTTTAAACTAGTGCCACGGAGGCCGAAAAGGGTAGAAAATTACATATAAAATAAGCTCAGGAGGGTAATAAGACCTTAATATAGTATAAGTATGTCTCTGAGATTTCGAGCATAGGTTGAGGAGATACTTATTATGCATTTTCCTTTAAACATGTATAAATACTTAGAAGAAATTACAAACAATTTCTCTCATTATCCAACACAAAGATAGTATTTCAATCAAGATATATAGTTTAATCAAAGTTTTAACGTCTAAATAATTAATTTTATATTAGTAGTAGTTTATAAATTTGTTAATGTTGTAATAACAAATATGAAATTGTGCATGTAATAATTAATGGGAATAGTTTGGTATCAAATTTGAATATGACAAGTAAAAGTGAACGAAAGAAGTTGTCCATATAGAAGCAAATTGAATAAGAAGCTTGGAAGAAAAAGGCAATACTTTAAAGCTTTTTCACTTAATTGATGCAAGGTTTGACACGATGATAATTTATAAACTTCTCAAAAGAGCATAATATCAATTTCGATATCAAGCTATAAATTTCATCAACTAACTTTTTATTTCACCGATATATATTATAATTTGGATGTCATGTTAAGTGCCAGCTAACCACTTTTTGTTGGACGTCCAACTGAAAATGTTGTTATCATTAATGTTGTTTTATAATATGACTTATTGCCTTCTTTTCTTCCCTTCACATGGTTCATTAATGACTTCTCTTTTGTATGTTATGTATACCCTTTATTTCATTTTACTTAATTTATATTTCAAAACAAATGTTTTATTTTAGCTAAAAAAAATTTAAAAAATTATTTTTCTCATATTATCCTTAGTATTATATAACGATATAAAGCAGGAATAGTTTAAATTATTTTTTGAACAAGATGATAGACTTTATATTCTTAACGAGGATATCGAGTTCTAAAAGGAATGTATATTAAATCTCCCATCAGTTAAACACGAAGAAATTAAGAGTTAAATTAATAACGTCTCAAAAAAGTTTTTAAAGCGATAATATAGTAAAAAGAATATCTTTTTTATTAATGATTTTTCATAAAACACGTAAAGCAAAAAGTGAATTACTAATATGAGATAAACTTTATTTTTGCGATAACAACCTTGTCTAATATAGGAGAAAAAAGTTTTTTCTTAAATAAGCTAACAAGTGGAAGGCATTGTTTGTTGGTGTTTTGGGGCATACAATCTTTATTGGTTTTATAAAGTTGTTTCCCATAACTCAAGGCTAGAAATATACTTGATATCATAATCACATGCATGATTGGACTAATGAGAAAATTGGTTCTACATCCATAATACTATTTATATTTAATGTCCAACTACAAAATGGAACATTAAAATTACATTGGTCCCTCTACACACTTATAATTTTCAAGACTTTTAAAGATGTGGCGTAAAATAAGTTATGAATATTTGTATAATTGTAAATTATCTAATAGAGTATTAAATACAGAAATGTATCATTTTTTTTTAAAATCAATCAAAAAGGAAAGTATGTCGAATAAATTGAAACAGACAAAGTAGTCACTTTAAGGACCGCTAAATTAGATTTCAAATATAAACAAAATATTTAATGTCATTTAACTTGGTTTTAGCTAATATTTATATTCTTCAATTTTGAGTATGCATAAATAAAATTTAAACTTATATAAAGTTGAACAAGTAGACACATGTTTTACATGTGTATAATACACGTTGAACACTATATAGGATACAAATTATCATAAAGACGAATGTGTCTACCTGTTCAAATGAATGCTAAATAAACTTAAAATATAATCACAACTAATTTAAGGATGAAGTTTTAATGTTCAATTATTATTGTGTGGTTTTCATGTTTAGACCATCAAAGAAGAAGAAATAAGCATTAGGATTAGTAGAAAGTAATCAAAAATAAACTTCACAAGATTTTATTTATGTTATAAACAAGAAAATGTGGAATACTGTAATTACAATATTGAAAAATGTTACAAACCTTGTTTTATAAATCAAATTTTTGACTTATAATCTTAATTATGAGCATTACTTAATTATATTCTTGGCTTAACTTTAGCTCTTAATGGATTTTTCATTACCACAGTAAATTCCAAGTTTTCACTAAAATCCACTTCACTATTTCCCGGGTAAGCAAACCATTCAAATTCTTGAACCATTCGCGCCAACATCAAATTCAAATGTACCGTTGCCATTCCTAAGCCTGGACAAATCCTCCGTCCGACTCCGAACGGCATCATCTTCACCGCCTTCACCCCCGTTATATCCGCGTCCTCCCGACCCGATAAAAACCTATCCGGGTCAAATTTATCCGGGTCGGACCATATGTTCGAGTCGTGAGAGATCCCGTGCACAAAAAACTCCACATTAGTATCCATGGGTATGTCATACCCGCCCAATTTAACCGGCTCCGTTACTGTATGGGTCAATGTGAAGTATGTCGGAGGGTGTTTACGTAAAAGCTCTTTTATAACTGCGTTTAAGTAAGGCATTCTCTCTATATCATTCTCATCAACCTTTTTATCACCTACTACGGTTTTAATTTCTTTGTGCATTTTCTCTTGTATGCTTGGATTCTCAATCAATCTCCCTATGGCCCACTCTAATGCCGTAGCTGTCGTGTCGGTCCCACCGTTCAAAAATTCTGAGCATAGCGTCACAAGCTCTGGATTCGTCGGTCCTGACTTTCTACCTGTCAAGAAAAAATAATTAAGTAATTATATTGAGAAATGAATCTTAATAGAGGTTTAAAGTGAGTTTGGCTCTGATACCACTCAACTTTAAAAGTTAGCTTAGACGATAAGTAAGTAGTCTCTAGATAGTCGTATAGTTTAACAATATACCTTCAATTTTAACGTCGAACAAGGTGTCTAGGTAGGAAAACGAGGTTGCAGTCTTGTCGGACCCAGGATTTTGTAAAACCCTACGACGTTTCTCGATAAGTGGAACGAGGGTCTCGATTTGCCTTTTACGAACATCGTTAACTCTTTTACGTTGCTTATAACCAACAAATAATCTCAAAATAGGTAGAAAATCATCAATCCTTGGATCAAGCACAATCAACACATCTTTCATCATTTGATCAACTCTTTCAATCATTTCTTCATCATTCATCCCAACACCAAAACACATTGCTAGTAGAATATAAAAAACCGCAAATCGCGCATTCTTCAACACCCAAACGACGTCGTTATTCTCCTTTGCATCTACTCGAATCCTCTCGATCAATTTCTCCATTGCTATCTCTCTACAATCACGAAATTCCTTCAATCGAATCGGACTAAGCATATTCTGCACCATGTTTCTTCTCAATGACCGCCACACCGCGCCGTAAACCGCCGCATTGACGGTGAATTTGTTGCAGCTGAAGATAGTTCGGGTCGGGTTTTCTTTAGGGCGGCTAGCGAAGATTTGCCCCTTTTCGATTAAAGCTTCGTGAGCTAAATCGGCGCTGGTAACTATAATCATAGTTCGAGAACCCATTTTCAATGTGAAAATTGAATCGTATTTTGGTTTGAGATCTCTAATGTATTCGAAAAATTGTTTACCGGAGCCGGCGACTTGAAAGAGGTTTCCGACGACCGGCCAACCTGGAGGTCCGGGAGGTAGATTTAGGGTTTTGGATTTGGGTTTTACGGTTAATATGAAGATGAAAAGTGAGAGGAAAATGGCGGAAATTGTGAAAATGAAAGGCTCCATTGTTTTTTGGTTGAAAAAAATGAAACTGCAAAAACATAAGAGGAATTTAGGAGTATAAGAAGAGAAAAAAGCTTGAAATTACAGGTAGGAGATAATAAATGTTGTTAAATTAAAAAATGAAAGAGAAAAGTTTTTAAATATCGATGACGAAATCAGAATTTTAATTTTATAAATAATAACGAAATAAATGATTACTAGATTTTCAACACTATGTTTGGATAGTTCTTACGTATGATAAATATGATCATAATATATTATATTGTGTTATTTTAAGTGAATATAATATTTGAATAGATTATATTGTTCTTTATCGTATACATGATGTCATAAATATGATCATAATATATTATATTGTGTTATTTTAAGTGAATATAATATTTGAATAGATTATATTGTTCTTTATCGTATACATAATGTCACACGTCAATAGTTTAGGAATATAGTTACTGTATAAAGGTATGCTAAAGACTAAAATAAGTTTATATTAAATAATGATTAAAGATAAGATGGAGAAGAAATTATTATGATAACGATGAGATCACGCTAAATCAGTCATTACAAAGATTTTTTATTGTTATTTAACATTGAATTTAAACAATATAATATCATAAAATTTAGTAACAATAAAAACCAATATGATATTTAAATTAACAATGCAATATAATAGGTAACAATCATTCAAACAAGATGCAAGTGGTTAAACATAAATCTATTCTTTGAGCTAAAATTATTAGATTTAGCTTATGTTATTATTATCTCTTTTTCACTATTTAGTCCGTCGAAAATTTTTTGAAAACAAATTCTCTACGTTTTTTAAAATATGAGTAAACTTTAAATATACTTTATCAACTCTTTAATTTATACTTATCAGTAAAGTTATTGAATTCGACTAAATTTGAAGTCGGACTTTTATATCTGCCTTTATATTATAGGTTATAAAGTAAAATAGCTAACGTATACGTGCAACTCTGCATGCATTAATGCAAATACAAGGTAAAAGTAAAAAGAATATTCATGAAGTTGTTATTAAAATAGAGTATATACTCAAATTCCTATTATTTAACAAGTACATCAAACACATGCAGACCTAAGTACAGAATTTTATATATATTGTGATGTTTTTTATATTTACGCGTAATTGTATTTTTCATATTATAAATATTGAATTCAGTTGAATTTGATATCAAAACTTTACAACCACACCCTTGACAAGAATTATACATCATTCAATAATATCAATAAAAATCTAGTAGGTGGCAAATATTTAATCGTGCATAATTTTTACGTAACATGAAGATGAGCTTAAATGAAACGATAAAGTAGTCAAGTTGTGATGGAGGATACCAAGTTGTTAAATAATAGAAGAAGTACAGATAGTTGAAAAAGACAAGAATAAAAATGGTGGATCATTTAGAGAGAGGGGTCGGTATCAATCCAACCACCTTACTCACTAGTCATTAAAATTTCAATTGAAATAGACTTAAAAATAGCGTTTGATCGTGAAAATTATGAGTATATTTAAAAATTGTATTAGTGTTAATTTTTTTGAATTTTCACGAATAATTTGAGATGAAAATAAATTTTAGGTATTTTTCAAATTCCTGATTTCGATATTGAATTTCAAAATCCTATGACCCAATGCGATTTTCAAAATTTAACTCGAAAAAAAATATAAAAATATAGCCACGCACCCCTTAAAAAATATAGAATTATGAAAACCAAGTCTAACGATCTCCTGAAGGAATTGGGTGGTTGGAGAACTTTTACGTGTGCACAAAATGAAAAAATTAGGTAAGTTTCTAGAGGATTGTTGATTAGAGATGACAAAACATATTTCAAAGTTTTAAAATATTTCGAAATATGCCCTTTAACTTGGCTTCGAATTACAGTTGTCCTTCAATTTTGGATGTGCACAGTAGACACTTAAACTTGTATAAAGTTGAGTAAACAGACATACATGTCCTGGATGTCATCCTACATGTCATTTTTTGTCCTACGTGGTGTCTTACATATATTATGTCATGTAGGAATCATTCGTTTATTTATTTAAAAGTTGGATAGTTGAAGTGTCTGTTTGTGCATTATGAAAGTTGAAAGTCAAAGTTAAAAATTTAAATCCAAATTTAAAATCTAATATATGTATTATGTGTTTCTTTAATATAAGAAATTAGGTGTATAGGATAAACATGTACATTATAAAAACTTCTCAAAGTACAAAATTAGAATTAACATGGTCCTAAATATGAAAAAAAGAAACCCTCAAAATACCTTATTAACTAGCATTAAAATGCATGTTAAGAAAATATTGTACTCGTTTGACTTTTCCCTATACAATGTATCTATCACTATTCTTGATTTATCAAATATTGGTATGTTATTTATAAATTAATTAAGTGTAAGAATTAATATGATTGAAAAGTTCAACTAAAATTTCCACTAATTAGAACAAATTTATTTTCGAACCAATATCAGTGAACTTACCCATTTTGGGGAAAGATTATTTCATTTCTTTTTCCTTTATTTTTTTTTAAAAAAATTGTACATTAGAATATATAATTAACAACCTCTTAAATCTACTAGTAAATTTTATTTAAATACTCTGATTATAATAAATTTTTATTGGACATTCAAACACGTTATAAAATGTTCATATTTTGAGTTTAGATTATATATTTAAAAAGTGTTTTCGAATTTCATGTGTTTGTGCGTATGATTATGTTGATATTGATATGTAAGTTTAAAGTATGCCTCATTCTTTTATATTATATACATCTATGTCAATTGAAAGAAGCTTTTAAATTTTACGATTTATTAGTTTAATGTATATTAATTAAAAAAGATGATATATTTTAAATAATTAAGTTATCTAAACATAATGAACGTTTGAAACATGCGCATACAATTTTCCTAAATTTTACATCGAAAATGTCTAATAAAAATGTTTTAGCATGTGTTCTGATGTTTAGTTAGAACATGTCATAGTTCGATTGTCTAAACAAAATTTACTAGCGAGTTCAAGAGGTTGTTGGTATACTCATTTTTTTTAATATATATTTTTCATTAAAAAAAGAGAGTAAGGTTTATGGTTGAACTTTATGGTATTTTTGTGATCTCATTCAAGCTGCTTAATTTGTTGTTAGGTGCCAGCTTAAAGTTCTTTCTCATTTATTTCTAATTTAATTTAATTAGTTTGTTATTTATATTTATAGTAATGAAAAAGAAAGGTTTATTTGTCTTTTTCTTTTCTACAAATTTAAACTTCAACCACTACTTTAAAAAAGGGGCTCATTATCGACAGAAAATATCGATGGCAGGCAATCGATACAAACTGAAAAACAATTATGGTGACAAACACAATATGTCGATCCTAAAAACCGATCAATTATTTACGTGTTTTTCAGGATGATTCAGTTGGTTTTGAAAGTAGTCATCCACACAGATGATTTTGGATCGATCGCTTGAGTCGAATTTGTCACATAGGCTTGTTAGTACGTTTTACATTTCATATGTGATTTACAAGGTATTACATATACATATTGGGGGGGTTTACCAGTGCACACAAAGTGCTCACCCAAAAGACAAAGACTATAATAAAAATTGTAATGGTTACAGGTTATTCCGAATTTTTAAAAAATGAAATCTATGTAAAAGGAATTTCATTTTGTAGTATTATTTTCAAAATTAATTCCATATAGATAATATGATTTATTACACGGTAGTAAGAGTAAATTATTTGAACATAGCAATCCCAATTTAAGTGGCCTGGGATCTCTCTATTTTGGAATGTTGCAAAAGATTTGGTGCTAATCCATTGCGTTTTACGAAAGCTAGTTCGAATATTACGATTATCGAACCAACAAAATAATTCAAAACTTTAATTGCACAATCTCAAATTCATTTTTCTATTTAATTTGTAAATTTTGATGCATTATATTTTCTCCATCGCTAGCTTGAAGTCCAAAATTTGTCTATACAACTTTTATTTGAAACCATCAAAGAATGTAGTACATTGGATAGGGCTACTTCTCCCTTAATCATAAGTTTCAGATAAAACATTAGGTATGAAAAATTCTTGATAGGGACTAGGGAACGCCCCCCCTCTCTCCTCAAATGGAACCTTAATTATCTGACGCGAATCTGAATTAGTTGAGATCTAATATAGATATCGAACACCAAATGAAAAATCAAAAAAAATAATCTTACTTTATATATATATAATATATATTAGCTACTTACAAATTTATTTTTTCTATAATACCCTCAATTTATCAACAATGAGTTAATGCCATTAAAAAATATACTAGTAAATACGTTTGGAACCTTATAAATGAAAATGGACAAATTAATTAATTCACTGCACTAATCATTATTTTCTTAATAAATATTAAGTGTTTCAATAAATCAAAATGTAATATGTAAATAAAGACAAGGGGAGTAATTATACTTTCATGTGTTTCAATTTATTGTTCTATTTTCCTTTTTAATCTTGTTAAAAAGGAATATGTCTACCCTAAAACCTAGCTTGAGTGACAAAATGTGAAAGATATGTGATTTATGTCGCAAGTTCAAGCTCCACTCCATACACCGCAAAGCCCATATATAAGTGAAGAAGGATAGAAAAACAAGCCTATTATCTACCGAATTTAGAAAATTCGATTGATCCAAAAGACGAATCACAAACCGATTTCTCATTTAAACCAAAAAAAAAGAAAATCAATTTGAGTACTGATGTCATAAAGTGTGCTAGGTAGGTTAAAACAAATATCACAACACAGTACTAATAACTCCTCAAAACTAATTGAATGATAAAAATGCCAAACAACTAAACAATATCATTCATATCTCAAATATAATTAATCATGTGAAAACACATACAGTAACTTCTTTGTCAATTACATGATTTAAATGCGTATAAACATATATCAAGCTTATAAGAAAAGCAAATAACTAAGAGTTAAAAGTCTTTTTTACCTTATAATTAGTTAACCATCGACATATTTTAGTTAATGGTCATATAGTAAATATACCGAGTTATCAAAAGGTGCGGCCCCTTGTTTCCTTGTTTGGAAGAAACACCCTCTCCAAAAAGAAAGATAATTGTTGTGAAGGGATAATTTTACAATGAACATCTTGTTATAGTGATGGTTGTTGATTTTTTTGTTGATGTCATCATAGGTATAATATTGTTATAAAAAGTAAAATATAACATAAAAGGCCTTATCTAACAATGAAATTTGATTAGAAAATATGATTAATCGAAAGTTAAATATGCTTGTAAGGATTAAAAATGAAATTTATTGATAATAGAAAGGCTAAACTAGTGTATTTAGTCATAAACTTTGGAGATTTATCTGAAGTATCTACTATTTAACTATGAAATTCAAAAAAAAATTGAAAATATAATCTTCAAGTATTTTCAAGTTCTCGTGCCAAACAGATACTTAAATTCCAAAAATCATAATTTCAAAAAAAAAAACTCAAATTTCAACTTCTAAAAAACAATCCATAGCCAAAAATGTTTACTTTCAAAAACTCAATTCTCGTGTCAACCAGGTTTTGGAAAAACTTCCGCCCTTGTATACTAAAATTCAAAACAAACTCACGTAAAATGCATGTATAAACTCAATTTAAATTTCAAAGACTCCAAAATCTAGAACAATTTATAGCCAAAAACCGCAACTTCAAAAACTCAAATTTTCGAATTCCTATAAACTTATAAAGGCATCACATTCTTCCTTTAATTTTTTTCACCTTATAGAACTTTCCCTCCTCTTTCAAGAAGAACAAAAAAAAATGGCTCTAGATCCAACAGCCTTCAAAACCATCGTCCCGTCCCGGTACATCACCTTCACAATCCCAAATCCATTGCTTCATCTTCATCACTTCAATGCTTCTCAACTCCGTGTTGCAGTTCTTGATTCTCCGGGGCCTTCAGAACCCGTTCAAATCGCTGCAATGTTGGTTCCGATCGGTCGGGAAGCTGATTGGTATTTTTCAACCGAACAAGGTCATCTACAACTCATACTTAACTTCCCTCAGCTCTCTCGACTTGTTTTAATTGGGAATTTACCGAATTCGACTAACCCCATTTCGTATAATCCCCTGTTATGTACCGATGGTGTGGTGGGTGTGGCGGATTTGGCTGTTGTTGAAGAGAATTTGATGCCATTGTTGATTGAGTTGATACCCAGATCGGCATTTTGTCGAACAGGTGATGGGTTATGTGAAATTCCGTTTTTGAGATATGAAGATGAGGTGGTTCGCAGTTTGGTGTTGGATAGATGTGTTGGGGAGTTTGTTGGAGAGATTTTGATTGAAGATGTGGAGTTGGAATTGGAAGATAAGGGTGTTAGAGAGTTTAGAAGGAGATTGAGGTTCAAGAGAATGCCGAATTTGGTACAAACACAGATAAAGATTCAACCTAAGAACCTCGATTTTGTTAACATGGAGGGAGTAGAATTTGAGATTGTTGATGACGGGGTTTTGGTTCATCCTTATTTGACTCCAATGGTGGCGGGTCTTTCAGTAATCCGATCATTCTTGGACGCGAAAATTGGAAATGGGATAAAGCCGAAAGCTCTGTGTTTGGGTGTTGGAGGAGGGGCACTTCTTGGTTTTTTAAGCTCTCAATTAGGATTCCAAGTCTTGGGTATTGAAGCTGATAATGTTGTTTTAGAAGTAGCAAGGAGATACTTCGGCTTAGAACGTGGTAACTCGATACGTTTATGTGTTGGAGATGCACTAGACATGATTGGGAAGTTTGCGACTCAAGTTGAAAGTGATGGTTTTCGTGGTTACGTTTTGAAGAATGGTGAGCTTTTGAATGATTTCGATTGTAAATTTGATGTGATCATGGTTGATTTAGACGCGACTGATGCTAATATGGGTATGAGTGCTCCTCCTTCAGCGTTTTTCCAGAAATCCGCGTTGTTGGCTATAAGAACATTGCTTAGCAAAGATAGTGTTGTCATCATGAATGTGATTCCTTCAGACAAGACATCTTACAAGCTAGTAATCACTGAATTCAAAGAAGTTTTCGCGCAGTTGTATGAGATAGATGTTGGAAATGAAGATAACTTTGTTCTTATTGCCTCTGCTTCAGAAATCGAACATGTCCCTGTTCATCGTCAAAGTAAATTTCTAAAGAAGTTGAAACAAGTATCAGGATGTTTTCTGGACTCTATAAGATTGATCTGAAAGGGTTGTTGGTTGCTCAAGTAAATTTGTGCAGCATATGGAGTGATATTTTTTGCTTAAGTTTTCGATAGAAACAATGAGCCAGGACAAAGGCAAATCTAATAGTTTTTTGGACGATAGAGAAAACAAGTTGTATAAAGTTCATTTGAGTTCAGAGAATTACAAACATGAATTTTGCTTTCATATTGGTTGTATTTGCATTGATAGAAAGTTTGTGCATTTTCCTTAGGAGTTTAATACGATGTTTGCTTGGTGGAATAACTAATGCTCATGTATTACTTTAATCGTCTGTGGCCCGCCCTTTGAACCAATCACAGCTTTCTAAGCTCGGTGGATAATGAGCCAGTTCCTCTACCCGTCTCCACTTAAATACCATGCTTCGCTTTGCGTGGTGTGGGGTTTGAACGTGCGACCTAAGTCACAAATCCTCCACCTTTTACCACTCGAGCTAAGCCTCGAGGGCATAAAGATATCTAATTAAGACAAGTTCTTTCTAGCTTTGAAAGGTGTATTACAACCAATTCATTTTTATCTTGAATGTACTATTAGATAAATAGGTCAAACCAACAACGATAAACCCAATTTTATCCTACAAGGCGGTGCCTTGGGAAGGTAGAATATAGGTAGACCCTTACCCCTGCCTTGTGGAGGTGAGTTATGCACTAGCCGAAAAAACGAACCCGAGTCTGTACCAGGGAAGGGTACTATTCTACCACTAGTGCTTGTTTATTCAGAGATCAAAGCATCAAAAGAGTTTATGTAGTCACTGCTTTTAACCTGTTTACACAGAAACTGTGCAACTCCAGTTCATGCAGTTTCTTCCACAATTGCTGCAGCTCACAGGTTCTCCAGTTTAGTACCTAATGCAGGTGATCAGAGTAGTATCTCTTTCAGCTCAAAGTCTCTTCTCCAACTAACTTGAGCTCAGCTACACACGACGAAAACTTAATACCACCTATAGTGTATCCATTCTTGATGTCTCGTAATTAGGCCATGTACTGAGTTAAATCGATTACTTGTTTATATAATTTGAAATACGATTTGGGAGCTGTAATCATCCATGGATGAATCAAGCTTCTCATTTCACTCAGATAACCCATGGCTGTTTCAAGCTCAATGCAGTATTCTCTTCAAGTCTTCTAAAACAACCACAAACTATTCTCTTTATCCTGATTTATGTATGCATTTTGGCATCATCAACCACTCATAAGGCGGAGCTAGAAGCAAACGTATGGATCTAACCAACTAGTTTTAGTTTAAACTATCAAAAAATTTCACTAAATACATACAAAACTTAAATTTAGTACCAAGTTACTAACACTAAATATCGTCAACCTAAAGTTCAGAACCCATAAAGTTCAAATCCTCATTTCGCCTCAGCCAATCATTGAGTTCTCATTTCTCAAAGATCCATTAATTTTGCCCTTTTTTCTAATGCTTCCTCTGCTAAACAATTGATTGGTTCTAGAACTTGCAAGTAACTAAACGAAAAACAACAACACACCCAATGTAGTCCCCACAAAGTGGTGTCTGGGACGGGTAGAGTGTAGTAAGCCGACTTTACCTACCTCTGAGGTAGAGGGAGAGGCTGTTTTCGATACACCTCGACTCAAGGAAAAACAGTCCAAAGCAGTCCAAAAAAGATAAAAACAACAAGAGGCTGATAAAAAAAGGAACTTTAGTATATAACCAATTTCAAGCTAAACAAAACAAAAATACTATCTTTACACTAAAATAGCTAAAGCAGAGTAATAAGAATGAAAATTAAAAGAGCAGCAATAAAAGAGTACTTAAGAGCAGCAAGAAGAATAGCCAAAGCAATCACAAACAACTGCCACAATATACTTACACTAGCCCATGTTAACAGACCCGTTAACCCAACTGCCACAATATTATCCGGGTCAGGATCCAACAAAAGATCCATCCATCTCAAATTCAATCTGGGTTTTCCTCCACCATCACCATTACCATTATTGTTACTTCCATTCCCATTGCTGAAACCATTGTTTTTCAACCCATTTTCTTGCTTTTCAGTATTGTTGCTCCCATTTTCAGCTGCAAAAACAATGAAGTGCTTTCTTTTAGGGCAAATCTTTGATTTGGGGGTGTGAATTGGGGAAAAAGGGAAATGGGTTTTGGAGATTGAGGGGTTTTGTAGGATTGGTGGTGAATAGGAGGGGGATATGTACATTGAAATTGCCATGAAAATTGATTAGAGGCTCAAGGTAAATGGAGAGGAATCAAACAAAAAGGTTTTTTTTTTATTTAGCTAAAATTAGGATTTTGACCTCTTTAAGCACTTTGGTCCTCAAAAACTTATAAAATGTTGCTCATACACCTTACTTTTATCTCTTAAAACAAAGGAGTTGTGGTAGTTTTAAAGTATGGGCATTAACCATAATGAATGAATTTTGATCGCACGGTAAAAAGCGTTTCACTCTTAATTAAAGATTTTAAATTTAAGCTTTAGGTATGAAGAAAATTTTAATTGAAACTTTTAAATAACAGGTTGAGATCATAACTTAATTTAAATACACGAATTTCAAAACGTTTAAATCAAAAGTAGTAGCTCAAATACTTAATCCTTTAGTCTGAAGTAGTGAGATTTATGCTCATTGCAGGGGTTCTTTACACTTGAATAATACCAAGTCTCTTGTGCCCTGACTCTTGATCAGATAAAGTTATTCATCTTATGACTCACAACGAAAAATGAGTCTTGCAACGAGATACGAATATTCCCACGGTTCCCTATGATCCGTTCATGGGTTGGGTTAGGGGAACATTCGAGTAATTGCCTTTGCAGATTCATGAGCATTATTCCCGGTTGGACTTAACAGAACGTGATTCAAATTTAATCAAATTTCAAATCGAAATTTTAATGTGTGTTTCGAACACCAGATGAATAAATAAATAAATAAAAAGATAAAAGTCTATGTTTAGTAGAAGCTGGAGGCTTCTCAAAGCGGTGGAAACACTAATTTCCTTAACACGTGTCTATTCTATTGCTTGACACTTCTAATTCTAATTACTAAAAGCACCCAACATGAAGTATATAAAAATGGGTAAATTCTAGTACAAGAACAATATGCAACTATAGAGAAAAAAAAAACTTGTTATCATATTAGGAATTAATTAATCAAATTAGATATGGAGGAGAAAAATAATAATGATTATAAGGGAAAACAATTAACACAAATAGAAAAATGGATAAGAAAACATAAATTAGAGTATAGTGCAGCTACTAGACATCCATTTATTTATTCTATTCATCATGGTTCTATTGATTTCTCTTGTTACAAGAATTGGCTGGTAATATTATGTAAATCTTTTTTAGTTTAATTTTTATTTTTTTTCCTTTTTATTTTTTTTATTTACTGTCTTAATACATAATTATGAAGTGCAGGAAAGGGAATATTTGTTTGTGAAAACAGCTTTGGTACCATTTGCAGCTAGTGTTTTGGTTAAAGCTTGGAAAGAGTCAATTGATAGCTATGATGTTGAGGTTATTTTGGCTTTTTTGGCTTATTTGAATGATGAGATTTCTTGGTTAAAACAAGAAGCTCCCAAGTGGCATATTTCCTTGACAAGTGTGCTTGTTTATGAACACAAGCCCCTCCATGATTATTTTAGGTAATTACGTTTTTTTATCTGGTATTCGATATTCATATTAGTTCTGTGGCAATTCAAATAGGTTTTGTTTCATTCTCGAGTCGTAAATTTTGAAACTTTTGATTTTCTTAGGAAAGAGATCTCAATCATTTCATTACAATTAACATTGATACTCTAACTGATTATACCATTAGTAATACTTAGGGGAGAGTCAATTAGGATTTGTTTTGGTTAGGGAAGAGATAATACCAATTATTCCACCCAAAATATGTTGTATTTTAACTAATTACTACTATTAGTAATACTTTATTAACCTTTAGTTAATATCCAACAATAACTTGGTACCCTTGAATATTTAGTGGATATTTTTTTAATGTGTGTGTGAGAGAGAGAGACTTGGCTAAACATTATATTATTGCCTAATTGTTTTAACTAGGCAAACATTATTACCATATGTTATAAATTGCAATCATTACTAAATGACATAAGTACAAATGGTATTCATGACCACCATTTCTAAAGGTTAATTATATATGTTCCATTCACTTCTTGAAAATGTTAATTTTATCATATATTTTTTAATTTAATTATATGATTTTCATGTAATTGCTTTTATAATACAGTTTTTTCGAACGTTTGACAAGCCCAGACGTGAAGTATACAGAAGCAATAACCATTTTATGGGCAGTGGAATCAGTTTATTACAATGGATTTAAACATTGTTTAGAAGAAGGAAATAATACTCCAAATGAAATGAAAGAGGGATGTAAAATATGGGGCAATAATAATTTCAAACAATATTGTGAATCAGTTGAAAACATAGCTAATCGAACGCTAGAACAGGCGTTGGACGAAGACGTATCGAAGACTGAAGTATTAATCCTTGAATTTCTTGAGAATGTTGTTCATTTTCGGAATATGAACCTTGGAGGAACTTAAAGCTTTTGTATCGTATCGTGGTACGTACTATAGTTCAATGTTTAATATGGTTATCGTTACTTAGTATGTTATCGACTTATTTCCTTGTATAGACCATGTAGAAAAATGATGTATATCAATGTACATGTATAGCTAGCGTGAGTGTGTATGTGTGTGTATATATATAGATAGAGAGTAGTGTGTTGTGTTAAGTAGTGTTGATTATACTTGTTGTTTGTCCCTTCTAATAAATTGTGGAACTTGTGTTCACTTACAAATCAATTATTATAAGATTTGTGTTATAATCTGAACTTTGTATTATAATTTCGCGTCGGAAAGAGTAGTGTGTATTTAATGTTTTACCTTTATATTTCACAAAATAGTGTTAGTTCTGATATGAGAAATTATTTTCAATTATACATTTTGAAATTTTTGGAAATATTACCCAAAGTATAAAATTTAGTTTATCATATTTTTTTAAATTCTTTATCATTTGAAGGTATTATAGATTTTTTTTCGATATATGATTTTATTCGATGTATCGAGACGTTGAGTGACGTATTTGAAATTGAGATGGAAGATATCGACATGTTAAGCGATATATTTGAAATTGGAACGGAATTTTAGTATTTTGAAAATGAGTAAGAATTTTCTTTTTTTGAAAAAGAGTAAAATATGATCTTTTCCTTCTTAATACTATAAGATTTGTATGAACATATATTTCTCAAATCATAGACATAATACATAAATGTATTTTTTGATTTAATTATTGTTTATATTTATGTTCTTTATTTGTGGGACTACACAAATAAATATTTAAATTTGTATCAAATGGCTCTTACTATACTAGCAAAGAGCTCTCTCCTTCGCTTATTTCGTAATTAGAACTCACAATCTCAAAGTTGAAAATAAAAGATGTTGAACTAGCAACTCGAAAAACACTAAAGCAGGGCAAGTGTTGTCTGCCCCGACCCGGCCCATATCCGTTTCTCATGTACAGTGCCTCAACTACTCCACTATTTTCCCAAAGAAAAAACAAATAGTCCCCGCTCCATAGCGAAGGAAGAAGAAGAAAGAGTTGAAAAGAAAATGGAAGAATCTAACAAAGAGATATTGATGATCCAAAAATGGCTAAATCAACACAATGAACTCTACACTTCCGCTACCAGACACCCATTTACTCTTAGCATTCGTGATGGCTCCGTTGACCTCTCTGCTTTCAAAAGATGGCTGGTAATTTAATTTTCCCCCAAATTCTTATGTTTCTTCACTTAAGTTCTTCTTTTACTTGTTAATGGTACTAAATATGAATTTCATGTTAATTGAGTGATTCAGTTAGAACTATTTTAAGTTCCACTTCGATCTAAGTCACACTCCAAAAGCTAGCTTAACAAGCTATCATTCCGGATCATTCCCGATATAACATATCCTCATGCTCGGATGGCGGTATATTCATAACTCCCCATAAGGTCTGTGGCTCCAGGGGCGGAGCATTATATTTATACATGGTTAAAATAATATTATATATATATATATATATAGTAGATGTCGAAGCTTCTTGTGCTACTTCGTGGATCTATTTCTACAGATTTTAAATCCCTTATTTAAAATTCTGGCTCCGCTCTCTGATACCATGTTAAAGCAGATCTTTGACTTAACTCATATAGTAACACTCCAAAAGCGAGCTCAAAGAGAGGATTGTCCAAATCATATAATGAACGGAGGATTCTCGTCCAAATCCAATGTAGGATTATTGTTGAAGCAAACTCGATTTCATAATAGAAACATTCACATATTATAATCACTAAATTCTAGGTTTTAACAGAAATTGGAACTAACAAAGAGAACTATTCTAGAAGATAACTAGAAGGAGATAGAGAGACATACACTCTGACTAGACAGTTCTCTCAGCAATTTGCATAAATCATTTTTCTCATCCGTTGTTCTTTTAATTAGTTGTTAATTGGGCTTGGGTTCCCAAATCAATCTTTGAGAAGGCCTTCTAATTTTACTGCTTCTTTTCGGCCCAATAACTAGTTGTGTGGCATCCGTATAGGTATCGATATTAGGCCGAAGTTGGTTCATAACAATTGTCATCAACACCCCTCACGTTTGGATCCGAACATTCTTTATCTGGGGTTTCACTGTTGTCTGGTCAGAGCATGACATCCAAGGACGGGGAGTATATTCACAAATTTGACCCCTTGTCCTTGTGCAACCACTAGTTTTACTATATAGTGTAAAATAAGTTTAGAGAAGGAATTATTCTTTTCAAGGATAATAGAGGAAAAGACTTGTGGAGATTAAAAGTTACATCTGATGCTAATTGTGTAGTGAGTTTGCTGAGCTTTTTGTGGATCAATGTCACTATTCTTCTCCGGTGTCATTTACCAAAACAATGATCTCGTTATTGCCTATTCTAGCAAAACAAGAATATGGTAATTTATGGTATATTCTTGAAATCCATATATCTAGAGTTGTGGCAATGGGGGTCTGATCTGGTAATATGCCAATTTTACCACTAGTAGACAGTCACAAAACGATTACTAAGTTCATAGCCTTCACAATAGCTTCATCGATATTATCTACCAAATAAAAGGTTTGATTAGGAAGACCATCTAATTCTCGTTAAAGGGGAGAAAGTTGCTGCTTACTATCAATGACTCCATGTACTGTTCTAAAGCATTTAAGTTTGGACTACCTTCGAGTTGTTCTAACTATCTTTATTTGATTATTTCTGTGAATACTGTGGAGCTGAACTGAATGTACTGACAGCTAACCTCAATATATTATTGTTTCTGGCCTGAAAAAATTAAAGATCTGATGGGAGCTTGATGACGCTTTAGTATTGTATTAATTTGCACAAGATAATTGACATTACACAGCATATCTACTCACAAACTCCCAAACCACATACATTCCTAGGCAGTGGTAACTGCTGCTACATATTCAGCTTTAGTGTTTGATACTGCAACATCATATTCCGCAAACTAATCAGAGCTTGATGGTTTTGATTATTATGTATTGTGCTGTAAGCCTGTAACGATAATCTCCGAGTGTAACACTTATCTTCTCTTTTTTTGTTTCTGCAACTAAAGTATGTGCCTTGTTCTGTACTTCTGTTCAGCTTTCTTCTTGCAAGCACATGAAATTTTCTATCAGTTATGGATTAGATGTTGGATGCAGGGACAAGATTATATATTTGTTAGAGCCTTTGTTCCTTTCGTAGCAAGTTTACTGTTGAAAGCTTGGAAGGAGTCAGATGACGATTCAGACATAGAGGTCATTTTAGGTGGTATTGCTGCGCTGAACGATGAGGTATCATGGTTCAAGAGAGAAGCATCTAAGTGGAGTGTTCCGTTATCCGCTACTGTTCCTCAAAAGACTAACCTGGAATATTGCAGGTATAGTCATACACATTTTTCGTAATCAGCAGTCTAGTTCTAGTGGTTCTTGTCCCGCTACTATAATCTCTATGCTTTTGTCATAGTTACTATGAATGATTTCCGTTCCACAAGTAGCATTCCACATTGATTGTATCCTCCCCACCCCCATCCCCACCACCCCATGCCCCTCCCTCCACAACTTTAGGGTAACATTTTCCTTCGTACCGAACATACTCAAAGTGCTAATCTGATTTACCACTGAGACATTCTGTTTCATTGACTGTCCAGATTTTTGGAAAGCCTAATGAGTCCTGAAGTAGATTATACAGTTGCTGTTACAGCCTTTTGGGCAATTGAAGCTGTGTATCAAGAAAGTTATGCTCATTGTTTATCAGATGGTTCTAAAACCCCAGAAGAACTAAAAGAGACTTGTCAAAGATGGGGCAATGATGGTTTTGGTCAGTATTGTCATACTCTTCAAAACATAGCTAATCGTCGTCTTGAGAAGTCATCAGAAGATATCATCTCAAAAGCTGAGGCAACAGTTATACGCGTTCTGGAGTATGAAGTTGAGTTTTGGAACATGAGTCGCGGGGAAACCTAATTAAAGTGCCTCTTACCCCCTCCGCCATTGCTCATGCAGTGATCACATTTCAACTAGTTTGAGATCCTCGCGACATTTTTCTATGCTTGACATATGAACTAGGATGATCTGTTGTATTGTATACAGAAACTTTGAGATCAACTCGTGCACACCTTGACTATTCCGTTACTGTTTACCTACTACCTCTCATCAGTGGTGACTTTGAATGTGAGGTCAAAGTGGAGCTTCACAGAAGAAAAACCGCAGTTTGATAATCTAGTTTGAATATAGTATTAGATGATTGAGCAAAAATAAATCAATTTCTCAAAGTAAATGGATAATGTTCATCTCATTATTTATGATGTATTTTCTTTTAGACAAAAAATGGATTCTATTCAGTGGCGTACCCAGAATAATTGATGATTTATAAAGTGAACAATTTTTTCTCCGCGATACATGTTTGCATATACCGAGGCCTCGTCTCAACATAATTTAATATATTGCAAGTTTTGATACTTCTGTATACGACTAAATATATTTGACCTTCAATTAATTGGAACATGCACTTCGATTTCTTTACTTGTTAATATTTCACAGATTTACCATAATTATTAGTTATTCATGTATTATGTTAAGTTTATATTATTACTCCATATTCAAAGATTAAATATATTTAACGAATATCAAGAGAACTGAAATATATATAGAAATCAAAAAGTGTTTGCTAACATTATTTTCTAAGAAATATAAGTAATTACTGATTTAAAGAAACTTTGGAACATTACTTTGTTTTATTTGATTTAATAATAGAGAATTAGTCAAACGCATTTTTCGATGGAAAAGAAAAAGAGCAAAAAATAATTTTGGAGCGAAAATAAAAGGCGGGAATGTAATCAAATAAATGCGGCAAAACAATAAACTTTTCAAACCTTAAGAGTTTTTTTTTTTTAAAAAAGCTCTTCAGACGCGAGAATAGCTTCGCCTTCAGTTTTCCGACGAGCAGTCTGAATCGGAGGCGCCACATTTTCCGATCAGAATTATTCAGGTAACTTTTCCGGATTATTGAATCGGTCTGTAACTGTCAAATTTAAATGTTATAGTTGATTATTTAGGCTAAATTTAGAACAATTCTTCAAATTAAATCTATGATTGACTGTATGATTACTTTCATTGTTATTGTTAACTTGAATAGTTTGAAAATAGTCCAAATCTCGAGATCGTAAACAAAAATGCAAAGTGAGCGTATCTAAGGTTCTCGTTTCTCCTTTTTTTTAGCCGAAAATTTGATGAAAACAACAGATCTCCCCTTAGCTGGTGGCTGTGCTTGATGCCTGATTTGACAGTGTTGTTTACTCTGCTCCAGAGGTAGTTTTCATTTGCCAGCACGTAGGTGTTTTTTCGAAAAGAGAAAAAGAAGGAAAGTATAACTAGAAATGCTGTCTTAACTGAACTAAGTTGGAGTGAAAAATTGTTAGTATCTCAAGTATAATTGAGTGAAAATGATTCACTAAATCCCAGTTTGAGTTGCAAAAAGGGCCTTATTAGAGAGATAGCTAAGTTAAGACCTTTTGACTAATGTGGAGATGAGAAAATTAAGAGCTTGGGGAACGTTTGTTTTCCTTAAAAACGGGATCGATTATCCTCTTTAGCATACTGATAAGTCAATAATGATTGTTTGTATTAAGGACTTTATGCTTCTAAGTGCCAAAAAAGGAGAATAATATTTAGGTTGGTGTTGTGAAGTCATTGGTCGACTAGAAAACTATAAGGTTATGAGGTAAGGTCAGCTGGTTAAGGAAAGCTCAGGTTATGAAACCATATATTTCTGACTTGGTGGATGGTGTATCAGTTCCAGAATTTGGGAATTTCAAATGGTTGCAGGGAGAGCTGTGCATTGTTGCTAATTTACTCCAAAAAGTTCAATGGCTTTAAGAGAAATTTTTTCTAGCTGATATTTGATTGCATTTCATATAATTTGTAGTGTCATTTACTGCTATGCTGTTTCTCCGAAGGAAGAGAGAGAGGTACTCCTTATTTGTAGGTTTAACTTGTCTTTCAATTTGGCCTATCAATTTTGACTGAGGACATGACCCTTGATAGGAGGATGTAGAGATCGGAGATTAAGGTAGAAGACGGCATATTTCTTTCCCATTCTCAAGAGTATCAGTATTATTCTTGTTTTCTCCTTATCGTTAGATTTTCATTGCTACATGTTATTATTTATTCTCATTACCTTATTTTCTTGCTGTTGTTTTTGCTTGTTGCTGCTGCCTCTTTAGAAAATAACTTCTCTAGGGGTAAAGTTTGCAGACATTCTACCCTCCTCACGCCCTACTTGTGGAATTACTCTTGGTTTGTTGTAATTTTCACTAACTTGCATAAACTTTGCATTCAAGGGTCTATTGAAAATAACTTCTCTACCTTCTCAAGGTAGGGGTAAAGTTTGCAGACATTCTACCCTCCTCACGCCCTACTTGTGGAATTACTCTTGGTTTGTTGTAATTTTCACTAACTTGCATAAACTTTGCATTACACCCTTTCTTTTAGTTTCATGGTAACAGTGTTACAAAAACTAGAAAAGAGCGCTTAAAGCGCGATGCGAGGCGAAGCGCAGCCCCTGCGCTTTTATTTCCTGAAGCGAGGCTTGAAAAAGCGCTCACGTCTACTGTAGAAGCGAAATGTGCAAGAAAAGCGAGAGCGTGCTTAATTGGAAAAAGCGCTAATTAGGTTTTTTTCTAAAAAAACTGTAAGTTTTTTTTTTTAGCTTCTGAAATCCTTACGCGACTTTACATACCACTTTCGCGACTTCAAATTTATTTTTTTGACTGCTGCGAGGCTGCGACTACTGCTGTAAGTTCTCTTCTTCTTAGCGCCTGCTCTGCCACTTTTTTTCAATTTTTGGTTGCTGCCAGACTGCCACCGCTGTAAGGTTCTCTTCTTCTTCTTTGCGAGGCTGCTGCTACTGATTCTTTTGTGATTTAATTATGCTTTTGCTTTACGTGTTATGACTTATGAGGATTTTTGACTATCTATTTACTTTTAATCTAAGAATATATTGCTTCTATTCAGTTATTTAATTTTTAAAAATTTTTATACTAAATATCGCGCGCGCTTTGATCCTCACTTCCCAAAACACTGTGATAACATGGAGACGGTTTTGGGTCTTCAAGTGGCTATCTGAAGTTTGAGAAGAGTTGGCAATAATTTGCAGAGCCAATTGCTGATAGGTGATCCATTTTCCTATCTTAATTTTTCTTAGTTTTGTATCCTTGGCTTAGACTGAAGGATATCTATATTAAGTTATTAGGTGAAGGTTCAATAGTATGCATCTTCAGTTAACCACTTGTTCCACATAAAAATGAGCCTGTCAACATGTAAATCAAAGCAATAGTCATTTCAGGGAATGAATAAAAAGGATTTTCCACTACAATGGCATCAACTGTTTTCACATTCAAACTATGAATGTTACATCTCAATTTTCCTACATCTATCCTTGTTTTCTATTTGGTAATTCTTGAACAATGATGGCTCAGTTTGTGAGCATAAATCAAAGAATAAGAGATGCTTATTGTACACCACCCTTTTTCGCCAAGGGTGACTTCAATTCTGCTTCTGTAAATTTGCATCTCCGGTGAGGTTATTGAATGTCATCACTATGTTAGTCATCAAATTCTTATCCTACTCCTCCTTGTGTTTCTCTACTTTGTATGGACAGATATTGGTGAGTTGAAACCAGCAACCTTCTCTGCAGCTGTTCCCTCCTTTTTTTTGTCATCACTTCTATTTTTGACCATCTTACTAGCAGGGAAGTGCAGTCTAGCAATGAGAGGTCGGGGGGCTCTCATCTCTCGGTCAAATCCCCTTACACAGACAAATCCTGCAAAATGACATTTTCAAGGACAGTTTAACATAATCTGACTCTAGGAATCAGGTAACTCGATCACATCTTTTACTTGAACAGTTTAGTAGTAGCACATATTTAACTCAGATCCCTTTTCTGTATCTTTTTAAATATGAGAAGCAAGAAAAGTTGGACTTACCTCTCCAGAAGCAGTACTGAATTTGTTCTGTTGACAAGCCTGATAAACCATCAATGTTTATGTAGTCAGTAACTTAGACTCAATTCTTTAGTCATAGATCAAACCACAATGTTTTTCCTGTAAATTTGCTGGTACCTTTAAAAATTGTTGAGACAGAGGTCCCAAAGTACACGGTCCTTTTTGATAGGGACCATAGCAATTTTCGCGGAACATGAATCGGATCAAGACTGGATTTATGATCCGCAAATACCTGCACAGTATAAGATCACATACAGTTGCGCTTGTAAGTTTTGAAGCATCAACATAGACTCTTGAAAATTGTGATCAGATGACAAGGTTTGGAATTTACCTCATTAACCTGGAAGTATGTACCGTTGAGTGGGAAGCTCCCTCTCATTGCTGTACGGCATGGTATCTGCAATAAGCTAGGGTTTCAGTGGAAAAAGGCAATGCTAGCTTATATAGTTCTTCTACAAGTAGTGACTTTAAAGGACAACGAATGCCTGGGCCACTCACCAGTAGTGTGCCTCTTACGGTTTGTGTGTTTGCCTCTCTTATGCCATTGCACGAATAGCATGTCGTCTCATTGCACAGGTTTCCTAATCCACTATGATCACACTTTGTTTCAGGAGGTTGAATTGAATTCACAGTCTCACCTGGTTGCAGTAGGAACAGAAGTTAAAACAACATAATCTACAGCGGACTAGAGTTCTAATCAACCATTATATTGTTATATGTAGTCAGTGATGAAAAGGGAGGAAAAAGAGACAAACTGGTCAGTGTGTCCTCCCATACTATTTAGGGCAAATTTTGGTTTCAAAAGCTAAATGTTGCTAATGTATGGTTTGGCTTCAGATTAGAACTATGGTGAGAATCAGGGACACAAGTTTTCTCCATTCACTAACTGTGATACGTGTGTATTAGTTGATATCCCAGAGAAGATGATACTGTTCAAAGAAAATTCAGTTGCATACCTGGTGTCCATATTGCCAGAAGGTACGGACTTGGATCATCAGGTTCTCTTTTATCCAACTGTATTGGAAGATTATTGAGTCATAATAAAGCTTAGTTCTAACCAACTTTAATTTATTTTTATGAAGAGCCAAATAATTGAGCAACAGAAGATAGACAACTGACCTTTTCCAACAATTGATGGGAATCTGGGAGCTCATAACTGCAATATTAGAGTATTGATCATTAGTTTTGAGTAAAAAATGAGACGACTCAATACTCAATAATTGACGGTATTGAGAGGTTTTGTGTATGTGCAATACAAACTGGTACTGCAGCTTTTTACATCTAATAATTCTCTCTTTTCATTGCAGTGCAAATTTGTGTAGATATCTGTATTGCACACTCTTTGCTGATTGTCTTCTTAATTACGTACAGTTTCAGATTCAAATCAACTCCTACTACAACAATACTATATTCTCCCAACTCCTTTTTATGGCATACTTATCTTGTTCTTACATATTTACACAGGTAAACATCTAACAAGAGATTAGGAACTTACACTTGGTGTTCTGTCCGTAAGCGGCCGACATTTTTCAGCTTGGCAGTAGGAATTGAAGCTGCCTCTGGATTCAAGGCCACCAGAGCTTTGGATACGTCGCCTTCTTTATTATGCTCTTGTAAAATAGTCTCCAAATTGGTGGTGAACTCTTTCATGTTGAGTTCAATCAATGGAATTTCATCAGGATCTTCAAAAAACCCATCCTCAATATCACTTTCTAATAGTTCTGGCAATGGTTCTGGTGTTTTCGGCTCCTCAATAATAGGTTGACAGTTGTTGGTAACGACTGTTGCTTCTCTATTCAATGAGTTGGTCAT
The DNA here is from genome assembly GCF_001406875.1 of Solanum pennellii. NCBI lineage: Eukaryota > Viridiplantae > Streptophyta > Magnoliopsida > Solanales > Solanaceae > Solanum > Solanum pennellii. Next base: position 1,920,362 of record NC_028647.1, read on the forward strand.
CTCTTGAGGTATTGGCATTGACTTTTCTAGGAAAGAAGGTAGGTCACCAGCTTCAATTGGAGCATATGGGTACGCCATTCTTACTTCAGCTGCTGGGGGTAATAGCATGGGCTTGAATGCAGCAGCTGCATTTCCCTCACTAGGGATCGGAACTGCTGAACTCACTATACTCTTCTCCTCTGGGCCAGGAAGGGCAAGTCTTGCACTGCAGGTAATTTTTTAAACGTTGCTCAATTTTCATAGAAATTAACTTAGTAATAAAAGAAGTAACACATTGCCAGATTTTACATCTCTAATGCAAGCGACATCTGAGGAACAGTTTTCGAGCTCTACTAGCCAAATTTTGAATTATTTTGTGATTTGAACTTAATAATAAGGACTGTTTGACTGACATCGGTATCATCATTATTATAATTTGTATTAGACAAGTATGGTTTATGTTCTTAGAGTTGCATTTTTAAACTTATGTTCTTTCGTCCCCAATTTTGTAGGTGACACCAACTCTTTTATTTTGAAGTTACTAAAAAGAGGAATAAGAAAATCTTAAGGTGACCTTATGTTCTGCGCTTCACTAGCAATTTGAAGATAGGAGATATGGATTACTAACCTTGCGTAAGCACTAGCAAAGTGTCTGCATTCAGCTCTCAGTGGGCATGCATTACAGTTAGGCTTACTTTTGGTGCAGAAAACCTGTGTCAACATTGGAAGTCAGCCATAATTATCATTCTTTCTGATGAGGGAGAAAAACTTCCACAAAAATTGTCATATGAGGGCACATTCAACTTGAAAAGCTCAATTAAAGTTACCTTTCCAAAGGTAATCATGTGGTAGTGCAACTCATACCTGTCAACAAACATAACTCTATTAGTGATACATCCATGGGTATGTTAGAGCGCCTTTTTAGCTTATTAATTACTTGTGTAACCAATGAAAGTTATTATGAGGTCTAGAGAAAGTACAGTGTTCTCTGATCAAGCTTGCAGAGTCGTGGCCAGAGATACTTCTGAATTGACTCCAGAATTGGATACCTGTATTGAAGCATGAATGATAACCCATATAGTAGACAAAGGACAATTTTGAAGTTTTGCTTTAATAACTTACAGTTCAAGAAGATGCAACTGCAGGGACTCAGGAAGTGGTTGGAGAGGAACCCATCCTAATCTCACAGCTATTCGTCCAACATTTGTGTCAACCTGACAAATTCAACTTTGAGTTCTAGATCAAGTTAGTAGATCATTGCACATTCTTGAAGGTGGAACTTACTGGAAAAGCAAGGTTATGAAGTGTTAATAGCCGCACACATTCTACACTTTTCAGACCCAGTCCACGAATACTCAAAAGATACTCTCTGCAGACAGGAATTTTTTTAGGGGCAGATAAACTCAAGAAGGTAGAAAACTTAAGTGTAATAGCAAGGAACTTACTTCACTTTGTCTGGGGCCACATCTCTCAACCATTCTAGGTCAATACTTCCATGATCCCTCACCAGTCTATCGAGGAAGTCCTGCACAATAAGCAATTATGTTTTTATGAGAATTTACTTGTGAAGTTTCTCTTTCTCCTTGTAACTAATGGATACATGTATAGTGCTGGTACCTTAATTCGCTCTGCCAGCATGTTGTTCATCCCTCGTTCCTTAATAGCATCAGAAATTTCTTTAACTGCTGCACTTCTGACTGCTTCGTAGTTCAATGAGTCCATTGCATCCTTGCTTCTTTCTTTTTTCCCACTCTTTGATTGGACTTCCTTTCTCAAGCTATCCCAATCAAAAGCTTTCTTATCTCCTTCCTCAACTTTTCTTTTTCTTGTCTTTGAGATGCTGGTGCCTGTTATACTGGGTTGCTTGCTTGAAGGATAAGCCTGACCTTCTGCATGGAATTTGGTTATATTGCAAGAATTTCTTGTATGTACTACAAGGTAAGGACTACAAGATTTTGGGATATCAGGATTACCTTCTTGTCCTTTAGCAACAGCTTCTGAATGGTTTACTGATTGTCGGATACAAGAGCTTTCTAGTTGTGAGGCCATTGCCATCTCATTTTGATGGGAACTTACAGAATGTTGATTATCTACCTTGCCAGGTTGCATTTCCACACCTCCTATCTCTTCCATCCTTGGTGCATGAATAAAGGGATGTGTGGTCCGCTGAGCTATTAAAGGACTTGAACTTCCTGCTATTTGTTTCATCCTTTTGCTCATGTCGATTTCTTTCTCATGGCATGCTGTTTCATGTTTTCCAAATTCTGGTGTCATGTTCAACCAGGAATTACTGGCAGATCTTATTGGTATCTCTTGGACCTGAATATGCGGATTAATTGGATAGCCATGTAAATATGTCTCTGCATCAAGATTTTCATTATGCCCCATATCTGCTACAGTTTCTATCTTCTGATTCCCAAAGACGGGCAACTTTTTTGAAATCCCATTCCTCATAAAGTGACTCTGATATTCCTGGAATGCAGCAGTCCACTTTGTTGGTGGAGAATGGCTTGCTTGAGTTCTGTCTTTGTTCAAGTTGGGTGAACTTGGTCGGTCTTCACTTTCTAAGTCAGATCCGGAGCTTGACCTGAGTTCTTCATTGGCTTGAAGAATGAGAGAGTCAGGAGAGTTTTGTAATGAAATGACTTCCTCGTCAACTCTCTTGTCATGCTCACTTACTAAATAAGCTCTAGATGTATGAGTGTGGTTTTCCATTCTGCGCTGTAGTCTAGCTTTATGATATATGGTAGTCCCATCTGGATCTATTATTTCGACTTCTGGTTCCTCCACTACTATGTTGCACCCATCTTGGGAGAGGGTATTCTTGGTGCTTGTTGGCAAGGGGAACTTGGCTGCAAGGCACATGAAAGCAGAGCTGCAAGAAAGGGTATGTTATTGAATTTTCAACTTCTATTTTTAATTAGATTGACTATGTTCTTCTGATTGTAGCTGACCATCAATTACCTTGAGAGATGATCTGAAACATTCTGTGTGAGGAATACTCCTATTACTGAGTCGACTACAGATCCCTTCCAAGGCGAGAACCTCCTATCCCCTGCAAAGCTTTTCAAATTATTTGTCTATTTGGAGTTGATAATTCACGATAAGAACAATTCTAATAATATAAGGACAGATGTGTGGTAGAGGAAATGAATGGTTGTTTATTACCTTGAACAAGGCGCATTCGTGCGACAAAAGAGTCTACCCGTCCACGGACAACTTTCCTTTCATCTTCCCACCATTTTTCGTTGTCCTTGTCCATTGTCTCTGCACTTTCTTCCTTTCCCATTAAGACGTTCCATAGTCTGTTGGTCTCTGGGTCAAGGTCCACTCTGGGCCGTGCTTTACGTCTTTTGATAGGATCAAATCCCTCATAAGGGATAATTGTGCCACTGCCCTTGTATGGAACAAGGGCTTTTTGCTCCACTTGAGCAGCATTTTTCTTGCTATTACTGATAAAAAGGCGTTCCAACTGCTGTGTGATTACATCAACTGATACTGCATGTCTGTGTGTTCCTTGTAAGCCTGTGTCGACTGACACTACATGTCTTTGTAATCCTTGTAGTAAGCCTGTGTCGACTGACACTGCATGTCTGTGTGTTTCTTGTAAGCCTGTTTGACAGAGTTTTTAGTGATTGGAATCTTAGTAAGCATTTGGACATAAGAAAGATGTGATATTTGAAAAAAAAATAGTATTTGAAATTAAGTTGAAAATTGTATTTGGAAATTTAAGTGTTTTTCATGCATTTAACTTGAAAACTAGATGAAATATTTTTGGTAGAAAAGATTTTTCTTCAACAGTTTTTAAAATTTTGAACAAAAAAAGAAAATTCATCTTCAGATTTTTTTTGAAAAATCAGCCCAATGTAAAATCAAACAATGCTCTGATTATTTTTTTTCATGAAAAGGAAAGATATTCCATGGACAAACCACCCCATCATGATTCTTCACACTTAGTCTAAGACTGATGCTACATTGCTGGTAAAAGAAACAATAAAAGCAAGAGTGATGCCATAGTTACAAAAGGATACCTCTAGCTTTTGTCAGGTGATGTTGGTCAGCTCGTGAATTCTTGTTCTCTCTTGGAAGCAGCTCCCCATAATTGGATAGTTCATTGGGTGATGTCTTTCCCATGTTCTGCTGCGTTGGCATCTTCTTGTGAGAATTTCTTCTCTCAATGTTTTGTACCACCATGGCAAGACTTTGGAGTTGATACTGATGATTCCAATTTCTGATTGTGGCCTGTACTTGGGATCCATGGATTTCAGCCGTCTGTTGGGGTATGTGCTGTGGTATTTGCTGTGCATAAGAATGCATCTGAGATGGGTTTGTTTGCTTTTGCAAATTATGTTTAACAACCATGGGACTAGCACAATGCCTACTACCCTCCTCACTGGCTCTGTTATATCTGCTTATGCTCAAGCTGCTTGACGGGAACTTTGTTGAGTCATGAATTGCAGCTGCAGTGTAGGAAGGAATACCAGATGAAGTGCTGCAGTTTCTTCTGCTGTTGTCATTCCCCAACATTTCCGAGCACACAGATCCCATCTGGCTGAAAGTTCTTGGTTGAAATGGGGAACTGGGGCACTGATCCCTCTTGGATCCTCTTCCGTCGTTGTCTGTGTATGCTGTGTCTCTCAGAAGTAGAGGCATCCTACCCAGTGCTAGCTGTCTTGGTTCATACAGCTGAATGCTGTTTGGATACCTAGTGACAGTTCGCATGCTTAGACTTCTAGCAAGAGCATTCAGTGCCTGGTTATTTCTTGTAACTTGATTTGCTGATGGAAGCGGCGATGCCAATTCTTGTGGCTTTTCCATTAGCAATTTCTCTGCAATTTCTTCTTTCCTCTGGTTTTGCCCAGCTGATATTGCAGTAGCCTCCATGATAGCCAATGACAACTCCATGTCTTGGGAATTCAAGTTCAAATCGAAAGTTTCTTTCTTTTGTTGATGTTTTTCTGGGTGGTGCATATTGATACTTGGTAGGCTTTCATCTTTTGTTATGTCTTCCAAGTCAAAATCTAGCATTTTCCGACATGTTTTTTCTGTCTCTCCAGCATCAGGAACTTTGTCCTTGTCAACGACTTCGGTTTGTTGAGTTGTTGAAGCATTTGGGTCCTTTCTGCGGACATACTTCCTTTTTCCTGATGGGTTCTCATTTGGAGTGCTATTTCTTTGGGCAGCGGACTCATTAACTTCGGTTTGTTCAGTTGTTGAAGCTTTGAGGCCATCTCGGCGGACATACTTCCTTTTTCCTGATGGATTCTCATTTGGAGTACCATCTCTCGGAGCAGCACGCTTCGGAGTTCTTTTGGTTTCCCCTTCTATTACTACCTTCGGCCGGTGTTTTCGCCTTTTGGGAGTTTTTGATGCTGGTGTCTTGTTTAGGTCAATGTCCACATTACCTACATTGCCATTATCAACCTTTTCAGTCAATGGTGAATTGACAACCACTGAATCTGTGACTCTCTGTAACAGTTTATCAGAGTGGTGATCTTTGGATTTCATAGACCCGAGAACATTCTCCTGCCCATCTTTCTCAAGGCTAGACCTTTCTTGTATCGGGACATTTTGTCTCTCAAAATGCTGGTTGTCATTGAAGTGGTTATGATCTGGTGTTACTGGTGCAAATGTGAAGAAACTATTTGTGCTTGGACTTGTACCAGCATCTGGTGCCACTGGTGAAATCAAGGATCTATTGACCTGATAAGGGCTTCGCATACCATCTGTAAGGAAAATAGATTAGACAAACTTGTGATTCAGATTGAAATATCATGATATATAGCTATCAAATGGGATAATTTCTAAGCTTTTACATCACTAACTTGCGATCAAGATGCATATCTAAATAACTTTTATTAGGAGTAACTTGATACTACAGTTAGAATATCTAGTACATATATGGAATTCATACAAGTACTAAGAACTTTTATAATGCAATTTGTTGAAGAAGAAAGTTATGCTAATATATCGTATCTATCAAAATAAAATAAAATGTTATGCCAATGTATTGTACTCCGTAGTCAGTAGTTGTATGGACTTCCTAGCACAATCTCTGTTGAGATTGTAAATTAGGGCTTGAGTACATTGACATGCATAAATCTTGTTAATGAAAAAAATAGCATGCTTTTTTTCTTTTTGTTTTGACTGTTCCTAGGCATTACAATGCAATATCTGAAAGTGTTCCTGCCTTTCATGTTTTTTCTTTTTCTGCAAACATAAGCTTGAAAGACCTTATAAACGGTTATGTTCTTGCAATACTAACATAAGAGTAAACTCACCAAGTGGTAGGTGCCGATTGTAACAATCAAACATCTGGTTTGGACTTTTAAACAGTTGACTCTCATTGAGCACTGTTTGACCTGCAGCTTTGAGTTGTGTCTGCTCATGTCTTCGGTCAACTTGAGCATACGAGTTCCGAAGGATCGGTATGTCACTACGGGTGCTGTTGCTTGATCTTCCATGGGTGGAGATCCTATTCGATTGGTTCTTCATCCCGATGAGTTCTTCTAAAGAGTTCACCCTTGTGCAAGCAGGCTTACTCTGATCTGGTATGTTTCCGCAGCTATAGGTATCTATATCGGAGCTTCTGTTACGGACTACTACATCAGACCAGTGACCAGTAGACCCTTTATCCCAACCCACAGACGTGACAGGATTCTGAACTACTCCAGTTTCAGAAGCTGGCATTAGTAAGAAGTCACCATACATCCCGAGCAGGTCCGGCCATCCTGTCATCTCAATCTGATTCCGTTGCATTTCAGCTGGAACAAGATCTGGTAATGGCAACACAGGCTTTTGCTGACTAAAAGGAATCCGAGGATCCCCATTTTGGACACCTCCATTCTCTTGGGGAGTTGAAAACACTCCCCCCGGATTCATCCTTCAATTGTAAGTCTATTCTTCTAGGCTGTCTAATTCATCCCTCGGGTCTTCGCTTTCAACTGTTCAAGACGGGACAATGTTTCAACTCCCTGATTCACTGTAAGACATACAAATGAAAAAAATCAATCCATAACTGCTCCTAAGTAGAAGGTATAAACACATGAAAAATAACAGTTCTTTGATATGAAAGCATAAAGATTTCATCATGCATTTAATGACAGGAAATTTGAGAAAATATCAGAAACATAAATAGGCAGATCCAAAATCTAACCTCAGTCAACATGCCACAATGACTGAACCCCAATTAACAAGTATTATCAAATTCCAAATAATATATATTTCATAAATTATAAACAAATCACTATATGAATATAAACTTATAACGATTAACGAATTCTATACACTTCCTTTTGGTTTCTAATCCAGTGTATGTGGTACCCAACATTAAAATCCGACTAATTTATGTTTTCCCGTACCCAGGCTTGAAACAGAGATCTCTGGTTACGGAAGAAACAACTCTATCTGCTGACACACCGTTTGGTGGTGAGTTTTATGCACTTTACTAAATCAAGTCTCTGAATTTTGTTTTCTGCAGTCTTAAAAGGAATGAAATTTCTACCTATACATACACCAATGACAAAATCAACAATTACTATTTCCAGTTCATTGACATTTTTTATGATAAACCCAAATGAATCATCAATCAGATAACAAAAAAATAAAAAATGTTGCTCATTATAGAAACTCAATCTCAAAAAAGGAAAAACTAATCCACTTTTCAGTTTCTTTCTCATTTCCATCTTTTTACTGTCTGTTTACTTATCATCATCATATCCACATACCAAATCCATAAACAAAAAAAAAATGTTGTTTACCAATTAGCAAAATCTCACAGAAAACAGACTTTCCATCAATCCATCTATATAATGGAATTCATCATTAATTGACAGATTTTTCTTCCTTAGAATTAGAAGAAAAAGATTGAAATGACTACAAAAAATTCAACATTCCCCAGAAATGAAAGAGAAAAAAAATAACTAATTTAGAAATCACACAGAATTTGAGGAAATTCAATTCCCCATAAACTTCACCCAAAATCTACAAAAAAATAGTTCTGAGTTGAAAAATGATCACACCTACTTTTATGGATGTTGTTACACAAAAAACATTAAAACAAACCAATTACCAAAAAAAAAATTAAAAAACTTTAGAACAAAATTATTATATTTATAAACTAAACTTACCGATCTTTAGCTGAGTACAGTTACCGGAGTGAATTTGTTTAAGAACCAGTCAATGCCGGAGAGCCAAGGTCAGTCTTCTGTTAAAAAAAAAAAGGAGAGAGAAACAAGAGAAAATGAAGGACAAGTTAGAGAGAGAGAGAGAGAGAAAGAGAATAGAAGAATTGGAAAAAAATAATATCAAGAAATAGTACACAACCTTTGTATACGTTAAAGAAAAATGTTGTTATGTTTATGCTTGTACTAATTATATAAAAAAAAAAATTGGTTTGGAGTTGAGAAATGAATAAATATTTGGCTAAAGACTACATTCAAAGCATAAAATCTTCATTTGTTACTAAGATTAATAACCATATATTAAAAGTGTATATATGTTTAAGATGCCAATTTTTTTTATTGGAAAGAATTATTTATTGGTGAGTATTGTTTTAACAAATAATACTATATATATGAATTTAATTAATAATATTTATTTTATTTAATTTTGATCATGATTTCTATACATTAAGTGTCACGTAAAAATTATTGTTATATATTTAGTTTGATCGTAAATTTAATAATTTGGACATAATTTCTATTCTTAGAGCATGCATGAAATTGCTATAATGTATCTATTTTGATTATTGAGATATAGATGTTGATCGTAAATCAAATACTATATTCATACTTTTAATTTAGCGTTTTTGATTTATCATGTATTATTTTTACCATTGGAAAAAAGACGTAAATTCAATATGTGAATTAGATATAATATTTATATTTTTTATTTGTAATTTATATAATTTATCAGTGGTAGATAGACGTTAGACGTTAGACGTTGATAGTGTTATTACTCGCATTAAAAAATGAAGAAAAAATTGGTCAAGTTTTGACGAAATTTAATTGAAAGTAAATTTTATATGTTTATCAAATATTTAGTCAATATTTTTTACTCTGCTTTGATTTTTAATACTTTTATTTTGACCACTGGTAGAGAAACGTTGATAATGCCGTTATTAACATTAAAAAGAAGAAGAAAAATTGATCAAGTTTGACGAAATTTAATTGAAAGTAAATTTTATAAGTGTATTTAGTCAATATTTTTTACTCTGCTTTGATTTTTAATACTTTTATTTTGACCACTAGTAGAGAGACGTTGATAATGCCGTTATTAACATTTAAAAAGAAGAAGAAAAATTGATCAAGTTTGACGAAATTTAATTGAAAGTAAATTTTATAAGTGTATTTACTCAATATTTTTTACTCTGCTTTGATTTTTAATACTTTTATTTTGACCACTGGTAGAGAGACGTTGATAATGCCGTTATTAACATTTAAAAAGAAGAAGAAAAATTGATCAAGTTTGACGAAATTTAATTGAAAGTAAATTTTATAAGCATATCAAATATTTAGTCAATATTTTTTACTCTGCTTTGATTTTTAATACTTTTATTTTGACCACTGGTAGAGGAACGTTGATAATGCCGTTATTAACATTAAAAAGAAGAAGAAAAATTGATCAAGTTTGACGAAATTTAAATTGAAAGTAAATTTTATAAGCATATCAAATATTTAGTCTCTATTTTTTACTCTGCTTTGATTTTTAATACTTTTATTTTGACCACTGGTAGAGGAACGTCGATAATGCCGTTATTAACATTTAAAAAGAAGAAGAAAAATTGATCAAGTTTGATGAAATTTAATGGAAAGTAAATTTTATAAGCATATCAAATATTTAGTCTCTATTTTTTACTCTGCTTTGATTTTTAATACTTTTATTTTGACCACTGGTAGAGGAACGTCGATAATGCCGTTATTAACATTTAAAAAGAAGAAGAAAAATTGATCAAGTTTGATGAAATTTAATGGAAAGTAAATTTTATAAGCATATCAAATATTTAGTCTCTATTTTTTACTCTGCTTTGATTTTTAATACTTTTATTTTGACCACTGGTAGAGGAACGTCGATAATGCCGTTATTAACATTTAAAAAGAAGAAGAAAAATTGATCAAGTTTGATGAAATTTAATGGAAAGTAAATTTTATAAGCATATCAAATATTTAGTCTCTATTTTTTACTCTGCTTTGATTTTTAATACTTTTATTTTGACCACTGGTAGAGGAACGTCGATAATGCCGTTATTAACATTTAAAAAGAAGAAGAAAAATTGATCAAGTTTGATGAAATTTAATGGAAAGTAAATTTTATAAGCATATCAAATATTTAGTCTCTATTTTTTACTCTGCTTTGATTTTTAATACTTTTATTTTGACCACTGGTAGAGGAACGTCGATAATGCCGTTATTAACATTTAAAAAGAAGAAGAAAAATTGATCAAGTTTGATGAAATTTAATGGAAAGTAAATTTTATAAGCATATCAAATATTTAGTCTCTATTTTTTACTCTGCTTTGATTTTTAATACTTTTATTTTGACCACTGGTAGAGGAACGTCGATAATGCCGTTATTAACATTTAAAAAGAAGAAGAAAAATTGATCAAGTTTGATGAAATTTAATGGAAAGTAAATTTTATAAGCATATCAAATATTTAGTCTCTATTTTTTACTCTGCTTTGATTTTTAATACTTTTATTTTGACCACTGGTAGAGGAACGTCGATAATGCCGTTATTAACATTTAAAAAGAAGAAGAAAAATTGATCAAGTTTGATGAAATTTAATGGAAAGTAAATTTTATAAGCATATCAAATATTTAGTCTCTATTTTTTACTCTGCTTTGATTTTTAATACTTTTATTTTGACCACTGGTAGAGGAACGTCGATAATGCCGTTATTAACATTTAAAAAGAAGAAGAAAAATTGATCAAGTTTGATGAAATTTAATGGAAAGTAAATTTTATAAGCATATCAAATATTTAGTCTCTATTTTTTACTCTGCTTTGATTTTTAATACTTTTATTTTGACCACTGGTAGAGGAACGTCGATAATGCCGTTATTAACATTTAAAAAGAAGAAGAAAAATTGATCAAGTTTGATGAAATTTAATGGAAAGTAAATTTTATAAGCATATCAAATATTTAGTCTCTATTTTTTACTCTGCTTTGATTTTTAATACTTTTATTTTGACCACTGGTAGAGGAACGTCGATAATGCCGTTATTAACATTTAAAAAGAAGAAGAAAAATTGATCAAGTTTGATGAAATTTAATGGAAAGTAAATTTTATAAGCATATCAAATATTTAGTCTCTATTTTTTACTCTGCTTTGATTTTTAATACTTTTATTTTGACCACTGGTAGAGGAACGTCGATAATGCCGTTATTAACATTTAAAAAGAAGAAGAAAAATTGATCAAGTTTGATGAAATTTAATGGAAAGTAAATTTTATAAGCATATCAAATATTTAGTCTCTATTTTTTACTCTGCTTTGATTTTTAATACTTTTATTTTGACCACTGGTAGAGGAACGTTGATAATGCCGTTATTAACATTAAAAAGAAGAAGAAAAATTGATCAAGTTTGACGAAATTTAAATTGAAAGTAAATTTTATATGCATATCAAATATTTAGTCTCTATTTTTTACTCTGCTTTGATTTTTAATACTTTTATTTTGACCGCTAGTAGAGAGACATTGATAATGCCGTTATTCACATTAAAATGAAGAAGAAAAATTGATCAAGTTTGACGAAATTTAATTGAAACTAAGTTTTCTATGTATATCAATTATTTCACATATATTTTCTACTCTGCTTTGATTGTAATACATTTAGGTTGACCACGGGTAGAAAGAAATTGACAATAAGTTTGACGGAATTTAATTGAAACTAAATTTTCTATGTATATCAATTATTTCGCCTATATTTTCTACTCTGCTTTGATTGTAATATATTTAGGTTGACCACGGGTAGAGAGAAATGACAATAAGTTTGACGGAATTTAGTTGAAAGTAAGTTTTCTATGTATATTAATTATTTCGCTTATATTCTCTACTCTGCTTTGATTTGTAACATATTTATTTTAACCACTGAAAGAGAGGCATTGAAATAAGTTCAACGTAACTTAATCGAAAGTAAATTTATATGCATATCAATTATTTTGCCTATATTTGATTTGTACTCTATGTCATTCTAGTCAATTTCATGCAATTACATGTCGTTAAAAAATTATAAATAAAAATTTAGCTTCACATATTATTTAGTTATGCTATTTAGCGTAGCGTCTTACGACCCCTACTTATTGTCAATTTTTGTATATTTAATCTTTTATCCTATAGTTTATAAAGTGATATTTTCTTAGAAGGTAACTCACATTACTACCATCAAATATTAGCATGCAAAAAACATGTATTACATATGAATAAGTAAACAACATAGAAAACATTACTTAATAAGCCAATACATTGCATTATTTTTAAGATAATAATACATTATACTAGTTTTAAGGAAGGTATTATTATTTAGTTAGAGATGAATGAATACCCTAGAGATATTTAAAATGTGTATGGTACTTTTTCATTTGATTTGATTAGTTGACCTGTTTATTTTCTTCTTCAGTTATATTTATATAAACATAAGCATTTAATCAAGCTCTAACATAGGAAAACACATATATTTTTAATTTTAAGACAGATTTCATTATAACTTGATGTATAATCATTTTTTTTTGCAACCATTTGCTTACTCATAAATTGTTAAAGTTGAAAAAATAAAAGTACATTTAACTTTTTCATTAAACATGATATTGATTTTGGAATGTCTCACAATTTTGAGCATCAAATCAAGTTTCGAAACACATCCCTACTAATGTTTTCAATTTTATGAAATTTTTTATAATTACCTAACGTATAATTATTCATAACTTTTTGCATCATCGTAAATTTGCAAACAAACTAGAATCATATACATAAATAAAATTTCAAAACCTACAAATATTATTTGATTTGATTTGACATTTTTACAATAAAAATTATAAATAATGTTATCATACTTCAAACATAGTATATAAATAAATCGTTAAATACATTTCTATTAAAATAGATCCAATCAAAGTGAAAATATTCGGAAGTTTGAGACGCTATTAAAAAAACATAAACATTTATATTTCAAGTAATCATGATATTTGATTATAATATAGTGAAATGCAATAATTTTTCTAAATTTTTAAAAAATAAATTGAATACAAATAAAATTTCTTGTTTGATAATAACAATATACTAAATGTAATTTTATAAATGAGATTCAGAAAAGATAAAATCTATATAGATTAGTCCTAACAAAAAGGTTATTTTTAAAATATCCTCAATTCAAATGCATCAAATTCAAATAGTTACGAATAAGAAATACGATAATAAAGAAAATATGACTCCTAATACCTATAACAAAACATACCGAAGCAAAAAATCCATAACATCAAAAAGCAAAAGAGTACTACTATAACTTTTTAATATTAAGAAAATGTACATATGAACTTATAATTAAAGTTCATATGCCCAATCAAGTACTAATTCAATCAAGTAAGAAGTTCATTCCTTGTAATGGGTGAATTGATGATAATGTCATATCTATTATTTTGAGAGTAGTATCGAGCACCGAATTAGATTAGAATCTCTTATGATTTGAAAGTCGCATAGAATTACGTATCTAGCGTAGGATAGGATAGATTGACTCTTCATGCGACTCCTCACTTACTTTATTTTGAGAAGGTCAATTAGATGGATGTATAGTCAAGATATCATCCTATATCCAGGGAAAGTATAGGGTGGCCTGACAACGGATGGTGAAACGTTGTATCACTCATAGTAATAGTTGTCAGTTAGAGAAACTCCCCCACAAGTAAAATATATGATTTTCATGTTGCTTTCATTGCATATTATATGGTAAAGTTTAAATGTTTTTTTCACTTCATACTCATATATTAATTCAGTTATGTTGTTTCAGTCCTTCGAAGCCAGATTATTCTTTACTCTAACCATGGTTCATGTTAAGTATTTTGCAGAGACAATATTTTAAGACATTCTTTAATGTTCATTTGTTCACCTATTTAAGCTTCCGCATATTGTTTAATGTCATGTAAGTCATGTAGTCAGGCTAAGGGCTGCTTGGCGATCAGAAATGGTTCTCGAGCGTAAGTCATATTCAGAAAGTAAAATTGAGGCGCGACACAAATATCAAAAGCAAGAGACTACCTTATTAAAACTAATATTATAACTTTTTAATATTAGCTCGAACTTTAAAATAGCCAATGTGGCTATTATGTTGTATCTATGCATTAGCTAGCTTAATTATAAAAGCCATATGTACTATTATAATGTTTATATATAAGTACAATATTTTTTTTAGTCAAAAGAAATTAATGTATTTGTATTTCTTAATTACTTATGACTTGTGAAAATGATGTTTATATAAAATCAAAATATAGGCACTAAGATGCTTGGTAACTTGAGGGTAATCTTCAACAATTTATGCTAGTGTTTTTTTTTTCCACTAAAAATAAATCATATATTATTGCAAATAAAAACTATATTATTTGTTTAGAACATAAAGTAAATGTGACGAATGGGTGATGAATTATTAATTAAATATGAGTATACATAAGGAATTATTTTTATTTTTTTGTATTGATTAAATTATTGTTGAATATTTATAAATATTAATTCTACATATTATTGAATCAATATATTTATTTACTAATTACCAATAGTTTACTAAGATATTTTCTCTTCTTTTTTTTTCGTACTCACTAGGGGTCGGGACCCCCCAAAGAAGTTGGGAGTCTATTGAATATTAAATTTTTTAGATTTAAATAGACATGTTTCTTTGTTAAGAATGACATGTCCTATGCACTTTTCAAAAGGTGACTTAATAATATTATATTCAAACTTGGACGAGTCAATATGATTAGCAATTTAAAAGTCAATTAAAAGTTGTTTTCGCGATCGAGTAATATGATACAGTGGATAGAATTATTTTTTTATAATTAAATATTTTAGATTCAAACTCTGAATATAAAAAAATTATTAGTAGGAATGTTATTTCTTGAATGAGATCCTATTCGACACGAATCTGAATTAGTCGAGCTTCAATATTGACCATAAATTCTTAAAATATATGTATTCTGAAGTTTTATAAATTGATTTATCTTTTTTTTAAAAAAAAATCCCAAGTAAACTACATATTTTAAAATTCATATTTCAAAGTTTAAACTTCTAAATTTATAGAACCTTATTATGATTCACTCTTAATTTCTATGTAAGAAAATATTTTGAAGATATTCATCCAACTACAAAATAAGACCATATAACAAGTTCCCCATATTCCTTCCAATTTTAAATGTACACATAACACAAGTATACTAATATTTTTATAGTGTTAAATAAATAGACACATATATTCTACTTGACATTTTACGTACAATTCATATACTACGCGATATTCTATAAACATTGTGCCACATAAGACATTTATGTTAACTTGTTCAATTTATATAATTTAAATATCTTTGATCCACACAAAACTGAAAACATAGAGGCTGTCAGTATTAAATTAAATAACATATTTATGTATCCTTTATCGCTAAAATTGGAGTAATTATTCATTAGTATAATTTCACCAATAAATATCATTTACGAGAAAATATATTTTATTCAAACGAATTACTCTAAGTACATGAAATTAATTATTTTTTTAAAAAAAAAATACAAGGAACGGATGCATACTTAGTCGTTATAATTAATGGATTAATTAAACATTAAAAAAAGACTAGGGAGTGATATATCTTAGGCATTAATAATAAGACTAAACATTAAACCAGCACAAAAATTAAGATCATTAATTAATTACGAAGCAAGCTTAACGGAAGATGCTCTATTTTTTTTATTATTATTATTATTTACTAGGGAAGATCACAAAAATTGATAGTAATTAATTATGTAAGAGCCTTTGTCCATTTTATTTTTTTTAAAATACCCAGTTGAAATACTTTCTATGTTTCAAAAAGTTACCATATTACTTTTCGAAAGTCCATTTAATTAACTTTTAAAGTTATATATTAAAATAGATTAATTTTATATTATAAATTTAATATTAAAAAATTGATAAATATTATAAATTATAATTTTTTTAGATTAATATAAAGATACCTCTTAAAATATTATGAAAATTTTATATCGTTTAAAGATGACTACATATACTATTTTAGAACAGAAAGACAAAATGATTTATTTTTTTATACACTATATCTTAAGAGACTAAATACTCATATATTCCATATATATATAAAAATCCCACCTTTACAAACCCCCCACCCCAACATATATAACTGGGTATATTAAAATATTATTATTAATATAATAAAGAAAAAGTTTTTTGATGTTAAAATAATTTAGTTTTTATAGAGTGAACAAGTGAAAATAAATTAAAAAATTATTATTTAATTTTTATTATTAACGTTTTTTTTTCCATCACACTCTTTACGTTTATCAGAGTAAAGTTAAAACAAAATAAATTATTGATTCTATCTTAATATTTTTAATAAACTATTTTTGTTTTTAGTAATCATGACAACAAAATAAACGCGTAGGATGATTTTTTAATCAACTATTTTTGTTTCTAATAATGATGACAACAAAATGAACTTAGCGTGAATATTTAACAGCATAAATCATAAGAATATTTTCTATTTTAAAATTGCCTCACACTTTGAAAATATAATCTTCCTCATATTATAATCCCATTTAATTTAACAGCATTAATCATAAGAATATTTTCTTTTTTAAAAGTGTCTCACACTTGAACGTATAATTATTCCTCATATTATAAATTTATAATCCAATTTGTGACTTAAAACTATAGCATATTTGAATTTTAAATTCATTTTCGGAATTTATCGAAAAAATAAAATTTTAAAAAAAGTGGTTAAATTGAATTTAAGGTTACTATAATTATTTGTGAATTTTTTTGAGTTAATTTTATATTTTTTCATATTATTCCTATTTTTTTTATTAATCAATTACTCATTTTTGGAATTTATCGAAAAAAATAAAAATTAAACAAAATTATTGAAAATCGGTCGGATAATTTATTTAAAAGGAGGTTAATTTATGGGTCGGATTAGGCGTTTATGAGTCCAAATACTTTTCATTTTCATATAAATGTCATGTGGTAAGGTCAAAATGACATGGCAATTCCATGTGACATTTAAAGAAATGAAAAATGAGTTGGATATATGCAATATGACAACTAACGCCCATAAGGACGTATTTGGACCAAAAGTTAGACGGTGAGGACATAAATGAGCCAAACATTAGACGGAGGATATATGTAGACCTTTTCGAATAGTTTAGGAGCATATTTGACCCTTTTCCCATAAATTTATAATCCAATTTGTCACTTAAAACTATAGCATGTTTGAATTCCATAAATAGTAAGTATTTGTTTCGCTCATTTTTAAATATAAAGATAAAATAACAATTTTCTTCTCTCATCATTTGAATATAATTAATGAAATTAATGTTTTAAGAAATGACTATTACTAATAATAAGGGCAAATTAGAAATTGAGTGATAATTATGTTTTGGTTTGCTAACTGGACAAATAAAAATGATCATCTATTTTTAGTATAGTAGACAAGTAAAAATGAACAAAGGAATTAAAATTTTGTACTCAGTCCATTTCTAATTACATGCCGTGATAATTAAAAATGATTTGTATTAAATTATTGGTCATTTTAGGAGTTTAACAAAATTGTTATTTTTTTCCTATTTTATACTTAGTAGTAATTGTTCTTAAAGATAACAAACACTTCAATACTAAAAAACTCCTCTTAATTAATAATTTTTAAAGAACACGTAAAAAATAAATAGGACAGAAAAATAATTTGATACGAAGAAAATAATTAAAAATTTAGAATAATATAACGAACTTTTACCAAACTTCGATACTAATCATAGAAAATCTCTATATTAAATAAAGTGTTGATTCTACTTGTTTCCTTTGACTCTTAACATTCCATTTATTGGTAATAATCATATTTTAATTGAGGTATAAATTATTTTATGTTTATCAAGAATTATCACATGTGTATGTACATGAGTTAATCAATTTTGAAAGTTTTTTTAATTTAATTCATACTATATACATATATATATTCCCTTATACACAAATTAATCCCCCTACTTTTTTTTTACCATGATAAGTTTTGTAAATGATGCCTAAAATATGATGGATGAATATAACATAATTAGTAATACTTAATGGATATATTGCATGGAATTAGTAACAAAATTAAGTTAATTTGCAAATGAAGAAACTAATTAAATCACCCTTCTAGCATTACTACTATTTAAGAAATAAAAATAGTGAACCCAAAATTTAATTTATACATTAAGAAGGAAGAAAAATATGGGGAAAATAAATGAAGAATTAGGTATATGGAAGAAAAAAGAAGTTAGGTTGGCTACTACATAAAAATCAAATATAAATAGATGAAATGCAAAGATCTATTAAGAGAATTTTCTTTTTTATATATATAGTTTGTTACTTAATATATACAAAACGCAATTATCTAATGAAGAAAATAGTGATAACTAAAATGATTATGTTTGAAATAGTAGAAGATATGTTAGTTAAAATAATTTTTTGTAAACTAATTAATGTTAATTCAACCATGAGATCCAGTTCGAACTCAAGATGTTCGCGAATCCAACGAAACTCTCTGAATTTCGATTCAAGCATCTGAATCTTAAATATTGACCAAAGTCAACTTAAAGGTTAAAATTTCATAATTTTGCAATTTAATACCTCAAATCCTTAAAAAAGACTCGAAAACTGATGCCGACAACTCTCACGGATTAAATTTCAATTTTCGAGACCGATGGCGTCGTCGAAATTTCATTCGACACTCGAAACTCTAGAGGACACCGAAAACCACTTTTTTAACAACTGAACCTTTCAAACTCAAAACTTACCAAATTGTCAATTTGTAACTCAAAATTTCAAAACCAACTTTCAAACTCAACCATAGAAATTCGAGGTCACTATCGAAAAAGTAAAATGATAATTTCTACGAAAAATGACTAATCAGGTCATTACATTAATAAATTAATACTATATCTTATGTATAATATTTTTTAAATAAACAATGATAAAGAGGGAAAAGGTGGATTGTAAAGATGAAAAAGAAAAGGGAAAGGATAAGAAAAATTGTTCTTAGCCAAAATGGGTGATAGTGTGAAGATGAAGAAGAAAGGGGAAGGTGGGGGTGGGGGTGCCTAAAATTTTGTATTTTGCAATAAAAAAAAGGAATAAATAAATTTCAATAAAATGTGCTTTTTAAAAAAATTATTTTATTTTTTGTCACATCAATTTTAAGGATAATATTGAATTCACTTTTCATTCGTACGAGGATTAATAAATTATCTAATTAGTTTAAGCGTGAATTTGACTTTTCGAAATTATTTTAGATGCTTTTGATATCTTTTCGATGTTTGTGTATTTATTTTATGCTATAAATTTTAAATTTAATAAACATAAAAGTATATTTGTATGTTATAGCTAAAGTTTGCATAATTGTGCTTCATAACAAATTTTATGTTTGTTATGAAGCATCAGATTTGTATAAAATCGCAGAAAACTTTGATTTGTATGAAATTACAGGCATCAGATTGGTATAAATCGCAGCGATTTGTATAAATCTGGTGTTTGTATCTATGAAAATTGTGTTTGTATATGTATATATTTTTTATGTTTATATCTACATAAAAATTGAATTTGTATACAATCGAATTGAAATAAAACGTTTGTATATCAAATCGTTTTCTCTCTCGCGTTATACAATACAGATTATACATTATAATTTGATAACTTGTGTTTGTATAAAGCGAGAAAGAGAAAAATGCAATACAACTTTTGTATTGGACGAAAGAGGAGATTTGTATTTGCATAATTATAAATGTACCGGACGAATATATATATATATATATATATATATATATATATATATATATACACAATTTTCTCTCGCTTTAGACAAACACAAACACAACGTATACATTTGTTTGTATAAAGTGAGAGTTGCGAGCAAGATCATGAGAGTGGTGAGCGAGATTTTTGGAGAGAGAGACGAATAACAAATGTTTTAGAATTAAATGAAATTGAATTATAATATTTAATCTAAATTAATAGTTTGTTATTTTATATAATATTAAAAAAAATTATAATTTTTTTTTTGTATATCAAAAATAATAACAAAAATAAGAATTAAATAAAGAATAAGTAACAAACAAAAGCGAAGGGATGAAAATAATACTAATCAAGAGTGATATTACTATGCATTTACCCAAATGAAAAAATAGTCAATCATTAGCATTTGAAGAAAATAAAATAGAGAATATTGTTATACGTGCAAGTCACTTGAAAAGAAAAGAATCTTCGATTAATAATTCATACTTTAATTTTTAATTTTTTTTAAAAAGGACACGTGAATCTCTTATTATTAAAAATTTACAAAAAACACTTTTGATACTTCCAATAAAAATTTGATTTACACATAAAAAAAAGTAATTTAATTTCTTGAAATTCAAGCTCAATCAAACATAATTACTTAAAATAGAACATATGAAAAATACATTAGAATAACTACGATATACATCAAAATCTTATCGAATTTAAAATAGAATTTTACAAGACGTCTTCACATATTAAGCTCCATCAACACAATATCTTCGTGTCTTTGTTTTACTTTTCTTTTCATTTTATTAAATAATATATTTAGTTTTAATATTTTTTTAATTTTAAACTTTTTGTATGACGTATTTAAAAAAATCATAAGATTGAATATATTCTATATATCTTTAATCTTAGGAAATAAAACTTAAAAAAATTCTTTCGTTTTTAAGATTTCATTTCAAAACAAATCAGACAACCAAATTAAAACGACGATTTTAAAATTTCAATAAAATGATAGTCAAATGTTTGGTCATTGTCTATAGAAAAATCATGATACATCATGATATGTTACAAATAATGAAGGGACATGAATATAAAGTATAAAAAGAATACACGTGAGTCATGAAATCATCCCCACGTTTAATTAAAGGGTTTGACGCTGAAATATATGGTTGAAAATAAATATAGGTGTTACGTTATTCACACAACATAAAAGTTAAAAAGTTATCATCGAAAAAATAAAATAAAATAATATATATATTGTGTATATTTCTAATGTATATGTCTCATGTGATTATAGTTTGAGTGAATAAATAAAAGATTTAGTTAAAAGAAATATTAATTACAACTTATGGAATAATTTGTAAGGTAATTAGGTAACTTTCTAGTTTTAATAAAATATGAAAAACTAAGTGATTATTATATAATTAGGATGTGTTTATGGAATACTTTATCTATTATATTACTTTTGTCGTAGATAATACAAGAAAATGCTATAAATTTCGGTATATTTTCTTGATTAAGGTATTCATGAAAATCATTAAATTTCACGATGTTAATATTCTCATCAAATCATTAGATATATTACTTTTGTAATCGGTCAATCACTAATTAACTATTCGTCATTAGTGCTAAACAAATTATTAATCAGTCAAATTAGACTATCTTAATTTAACTTAGATCTAAAAAAAGTAAAATTACAGTACAGAAAATGTCAGAAAATTTTCAAACATTATAATATTTTTTAGCTTAGAAAATGAGCCTTAGTTTATAGGACAGTAACATTATTAATACTAATTAAACATTAAATTAGCACAAAAATTAAGAAGATCTGTAATTATAAAGCTAATCTTTTACGGAAGATGCTCTGTAGTTAAGTTTCTCTTTTGCAATAAAATATTATAGGCAAATAATAATTAAATATTCGTGTTTGTTGATACCATGATAAGTTAGATTTCTCCTATCGTCACTTAATTATAATTATTATTTTGAGAAATTATTTTATTTGTTGAAGAAAATTAAAATCAAGGATAATAACAGTTTTTCGAGATAATAAATTATTAGTTAAGCAGATAGTTTAAATCGTACCAATATTTAGTAATTTAGGGCCTTTAGTTATTTACTCAGTTTTATTCCTCTATTTTAATTTAGGAAAAATTACATAAATTAATACATTTTAAAAAATAATTACTGATTTTAGCGATACTTTTTGTTTATTACCATTTATAGCAATTTGTGATAAATCTGTAATATGTATTAAAAGTGAATTATGTATGCAATATATTTGAATTATAATTGTTTTTGAAATATATTATGTTTGTTTGGTAAAAAAAAAGTCACATTGTATTATAAGTGTATTAAAATGTGTGATAAATATATTATCCATCATTAAAACTTGTATTATATGTGAATAATAAATTGTTCTTTGTAATATGTATTAAACTTGTATTATAAATGAATTATAAGTGGTCAAGTGAAAAGAAAATATTACTGCTATAAATGGTAAATATTTTTTTATTATAGTATATATATGTAAGTTTCCCTTTAATTTATATATCTGATTTTGACTTGGTATTAAATTAAAAAAAAATAATAAAATGTAAATCTTATGATATTAAATTATAAATACGTATATATACCAAAAGGCCCAATAGAATCTATAGAAATGTCAAGAGATTGGTAAGTAGAAATTATACATACAATTATGTCATTAAGGAACGATGGTTATTGACTTATTGTTATTAGGTAACATTATTATTAATAACAAAATAATAATAATATTGTTTTGGTTTGAAATATGAAATCGCGTATCCTATTAATCACATTATTTGTTACATAAATATTGATTAATTAATGATAAATAATGTAATTAATTGGTAAAATTGCTTCCATTCTTCTTCCTCACTAGATAAATGATCGTTCAATAAACTAAAGTTCCTGTAATGTGTAGAGATTGAAGAAGAATTGAACCATTAAGGTCTAATATATGTTTTTTCACTATATAAGAACAGTTTGGTGGTCCAAAATTTCTGTTATGTGCGAAATTTGAAGAAGAGTTAAACCATAAGGATTTATTGTGTGTATATATAAAGAAAAATTCAGTGCTCTAAAGTTTTTTTTATGTGCGACATTTGAAAAAAAGTTAAACCATACGATTGATTGTACATAATTTTATCTGACATTTATATAAGAGTTTATTTCGCGATTTGAATCCATAATTCTTTTATAGCATGACAATAACTGTACCATCTACTTCATGACCCCCCCCCCCCTCACTTACTCCCTTTTGGGTTGACATCTGTCTTTGCAATGGTGTTGACAACAACAAAAGGTGGAAGATACATCAGTTACCAATATGGGTTGTGATGCACTGGTGGGAGTGTTTCATCCTTATTAAAGGTCTCGGGTTCGAGCCCT
The DNA here is from genome assembly GCF_001406875.1 of Solanum pennellii. NCBI lineage: Eukaryota > Viridiplantae > Streptophyta > Magnoliopsida > Solanales > Solanaceae > Solanum > Solanum pennellii. The sequence continues at coordinate 1,943,768 of NC_028647.1, forward strand.
AGATATGGAAAAAATCTTATTCGGAGCGGCACCTCAAAATGAGCCCTACCATGCGAGATTCAAATTTAGTCAAAGTTTCAATGTAGGCTCCGAACACCGGATGAAAAACCAAAAGGAGATACATCTATTTAAAATGGGAAGGAAGAAAAATTGCATTTTAAAAATTAACATTTAAAAAAGTAGTTATTAATAATCTTTTTAAAAAATGCTCTTGATATTTTAATTAAACGGGTGTTAATAAAATAAAATATTTAACAAGAAATAATTGTTAATTTAAATAAACATTTTATAATTAAGAAGTGTGCAAAAATTTAATTTCTACTAGAACTAGAAAGATGCACAGTATTTGGACAACTTTTTGACATTGAAATTAATATAAAAAATGTTTAAATCAAAACGAGCTCAAGCAATTAAATCTAGATTAAAATAATAGCTAACTATTTTCATCATTATCATATACAAATTTTAAACATAGTAACAATCTTATATAAGCTAACCTCTGCTTAATCAAATTGAATCACATAAATTTATTCTCCATTCACAAAATATTAAAACATCTTTTTCTTACATTTCAAATTATCATCAACAGTCTTTCACAAAATAATAAAACCATCTTTTTCAAAAATATTAGCATTTTCTCTCTTTTCTTCCCTTTTTATTATTATTATCTTATATACACAAATTCCTATATTGAGTCCTAACAATAATATTGATGAATTTGAAGATTTGGAAGTGACACAATTTGATGAGAAAAATATTATTTTAAGAAAGAATTACTACCAAATAATGACAGTATTAATATTGTTCAAGAATGTGTAATACAACAAATGGTGATTGATATAGTCTCGAATTATTTGAAAATCGAGAAGGAGGAGAAGGAGGAGGAAGAGAAGCTTGTAATCGAGGATTTCGATCGAATAGAAATGATGGAATTGTCAGATACAATTGTCTCCTACGAGGGAGTAAATGAGATTTTTGATGTGGGAGAATTAGATTTTGATTTTTCTCATTTTTGTTCTTCTTCAATTCCTATGGAAGAAATAGGATATGATGTTTTGTGGCAAAATAACTTATAATAGTAATTATTATTGTCATAAAATCATGGAGAAATATTGTAACAATAATAGATTCATCTAATTTGCTATTTTAGATACGTCACATGAAATAAATTAATGATAGATTGAATTTGTAAAGCAGGTGATCTTTTGAATGAAGAATCACATGTTCGATTTTTAAAACTTCCTACATGCTTCCCAGATTGTGCGCAAATAGAATCTGCTCGTATGATTACCTCTTCAGTATGATTTATGGACTATTATATCGAAACGAAATTTACGTGTCAAAATAATGCAAAAGAAGGAAACTAAGTAAGTCACCCTTTTAAGAGGTACATACATCTAACAATACTATATAAGATCTACAAATATAGTGAATTTATTATAAAGAATAGGAATTTAATTATATACAAGTTGGTACTACAAAAAAGTNCTTTTCTTCCTCCCAATAAAAAGTTGTATATTAGAAAAATTCTTTAATTTATTGGCACTTAAAGCAAGAGATTTGGTCATGCCAAACTTTGAGATAATAAAGCTTTTATATTAGGCAGGCATCTTTATATTTATTATCTTTTCTTTTATGGTAGCTAGGTATCATATTCCATAAAATAATATTCATGAATTTGCTTTTTGAATGCTTTAAACAAGATAAATGTACAATCATGAGTATATAATGTATACACAAACATTATATCATACTGGTTAAAATTTGTAAAAAAAAAAGAGTAAATAATAATAGCTTTAATTTTTTTCTATTCACGGCCCGATATATTTTATGAGATTCGATTAATTCTGATTCGTACGGTCTATAATTCATTAAAAAGGAAAACATTCTTTATCAATATTCTTTATCATTCTTAAGGCTTGATCAATCAATATGATTTAGTTAAAGGATACGTAAATTATATTTATTACACCGCAATCTTCGATAATTCATTTAGTCATCATTGATCAGTCACAAGAATGCTCTTTTTGTAGATTCTCATCAATATATATAATTTAGATGTCAAAATCTAAAACTATTTTGCTGCAATATTTAGTGCTAATAAATTTTTCTTTTCGCGGCAATAAAAAAAATTTAACGTTAATTAAGTTAATGTCATTCCATTCAAAATTGTTAAAGTCTTTAGTGATATGTATATAAATTATTAATATAAATACACATTATATTATTACCGCTAAATATACTATAGCGATAATAATATTATTATACAAAATTCTTTATTTGTTGTAATGTGCAATAGTAATATTAATCATCTTTTGATGAAACTCACAATTAAATCACTAAAGAATAAGGGTCTTCTTGTTGAAAGACCTTTTTTAATAGTTTAAATTGAGAAAAATAACCCTCAAGTTAATTTTATTTGATTAAGAGAACAAGCTTAACAATGTGCAAGGAGATTTAAATTCGTAATCTCAAAGTCTGAAAAATATAAAATAACTTACATACATAAATAACATTATTTATTATTTTTTTTGCAAAAATTAGAAAAAAATTACCTCGTTCCTAAAGCTCTCAACTTTTCCCTCCCTCCGAATTCAAGCCCCAAAATCGATAAGTTGTAATAGGTCTTTCTCATTGCTTTTTCATTCTGAGAATTTAATTTTACTTAACTAACCGTAAATAACTCAATCATTTATATCAATTATCATTCATCTTTACTAGGTTAATCGAAAATTATATAATATAAAAATTCGTAGTGTAAGATAAAAGTAAGAGTATTAATTATCGTGCATCGAAATGGTACGTATAACGAGTTTGTTAAGAGCATATAATAATAGATATTTTTATGATATAAATATTAGAAGTAAAGTTGAGTAAAAGTCACATCAAAAGTAACCATAGTGTAAAGGAAAATGACAAAACAATTATAAGTAGAGATAGAAACAACACTTACCAAAACCAAAAAAATTTAATTAAGAGGAAAGAGACTCTACAATGAGAATCTTGGGATGATGAATTTTTTTTATATTAAATTTTCTTATGGATTCTTGCATATAATACAAACAATATAAATATTTTTAAAAAATATTGTAGAAAAGTTTGAGGCACGTGAATTCATCGTCCGTACAATTTAATCACGTGCATATCTTTCATTTTTTAGAATTTAATAAGCTCTTTTCGTATTAATTAAATTAATATTGGGAATGAAAAATTTAAAAAAAATCTAACTTAAAAAAAGAAATTAAAAAGAGAAAGGGAAATACAAATATTGAATTCTTAGCTTAAGGGCTAGTGTATAAAATTATAATAACCAAATTATAATTTCATAAAAGGTCCTTGAAATTTATAATGACTAATTTGACCCTTTCAAAATACAGTTCATCTTATGTCATTTAGACTATAACTCAAAAATAAATAAAATAAAATAAAATTTACATGTTACATGTATAAGGTAAAAAAAAATTACTTTGGAGAATAAATGGTGAAATCAATAACTCGTATAAATCAAAGATTCTCGATATGAGATAATTTTTTTATTCATCACTCTATTTTCACACGTTTATTGTTTATTAACATTTTTCAAAAATTTGTCATGTTGGTATCTAATCTTTTATTAATTCTCAAGAAATTTTTACCATAAAATTTGTAGGATGGTTACTCACATTCGTATAAATCATTCATATTCAAGTGTATTATGCAGCTCATACGTCATCTTTAAATGATATAATTGAATTAATAATAATTTAAAATTTTAATAATTTATACAAATTTTCTTTATCATATTACACGATATATATATCTTAAATTCACAATCAAGAACAAAGTTAATTAGTATATAGTGTTTACCAAATCAAACAAATGACTTGCTAGCTATTATCCATATGAAATAGAATATTGATCAATATATAATATATGTTAGGTTATTATCATTAATTGATACTACAAATTGGCATAAGTCTGCAAATTATTTTTGATAAATATATACTGTAAATTATCTATTAATGTCGTTCTTATGAATTTGACACACGTCAAACAATTTATTTATATTGGACTAGTATATGAGTATTATAGCTTAATTTCTCTGTCTCAAATTATTTACTATTATAATATTTTGAAATAGTTTTCTCAAATTATTTATCAATTAAAAAGCTTTAAGAAAAATTAATTACTTTTCCCAAACTACAAACTTCTCAAGATAGCACACAAATATAGATATTAATGAAAAGAAATTATATATTAAAATAAAATAATTATGAAAATCTTTAAATTAATATTTTCTTTTTAATATATAAAATAAAAAGCACGACAAATAACTTGAATACAAAGCAAAAAAAAAATCATAATTTTAAATCACCATTTTCTAAATTTCTTGTTTTTTTATTAGAAACCAATCGTGTACATGACATGTTATATACTAGTATTTGTCTATTTGAAGAAAAAAACATGATGTTGACAAGATATCTCATTTTCATACGTTAATATATAATATTATTACATTTTTTATTTTGAAAATAAAAAAATATTTTTCAAAAATCTATATTTTTCATAATCAAACGTGTTCTTAAATAATATGTTTTAAATCTACGATTACTTTTTTCTTTTTTGATTGAAAAGTACGATAGATATAGTTTCTCCGTCCCATTTTTTATGATCTATAAAAGATGTTTGAATAGACAATAAATCATCTTCTTAAAGATAATTTTTTAAAAATAAAAAAAAATAATATATCACGTAAATTAAAATATAGGAAATATATGATTAATATTATATACCGTATATTTCAATTTATATGATATAATTAAAATTTTGAGAGTTAAACAATTTTATCTTAATCGTGAATTCAAATATGCAATCTTCAGACAAATTACATATTTTAAAACTACACACAAGTGTTGCTCCCTCTGTCCCAAAATAAATACCGCTTTAGCAAAAATAAAAAATTGTCTACTATATACCCTTTATACTAAAAAAAAAAATTTAAATCATGCATTCATGCTCAATTCTCAATAAAATATATAATAATATAAAAGCGATTCAGTGAACTTTATATCTAATTTTTTTTAATAGTTGTGAAATAAACTGATACTTATTTTAGGATGGAGGGGGTATAAGTAGGTATTAGGCAATGATGTGATTTTATGTTGATTACATATCATGAAGTATTTCAGAGGCGAACAACGACACAAAAGTTCCTCAAGTCATCCATGGCGGTCAGGCAAGCTCTCCGTCGAGCTGTCGATTTCCCTCATATACTAATGACAAAATCGAATTCAAAGGTTGTTTCTCTTAAGACCAAAAAACGTAATATTGCAGTCACAAATGGTTTTCACCCAGCGTTGTCATTTTCATGTTTGTTTGTTAAATAACATGAGCACTTTGGGAGACAATGAAATTTCAAATTCTTCAAAAATCATGATTTGAAAATTTCAACTCATAATACAATATCTTTTTAATATATATCACAATAATTAATAATTTACAATATGAAAATTTTGTTTAAAAAATTCGAAACTCGAAAAATGCCAGATAAATCGAGAAAACTTCCATTCCATTTGTTGTTTAAGGTATTTGTACAAATTCACCAAAAAGTCCAGATATTGACTGGCAGCCATGGCCCATTAGAGCCC
>NC_028647.1:1949723-1976581 GCF_001406875.1 Solanum pennellii
CCCCCCACCCCTAATCCATGTACTCTATGGACCTAATTTGCTGGCTGACTGTTGTTTGGACCAAGCAATGAATAAAGGAAAGTGGACCACTAAATTAGGGCTCAATTTAATTATCAACATCTTGTGTGTACAAATAAACTAGTACAACTTTAATAGGTGGTACGTTTACCTCGGTGATTTATAAGAATGATCTTGAAAATGAGTCATTTTGAAAATTTTCGCTTTCGTTTGTCTTACGAGTAAAACTTTAAGTTCAATATGTGTTAGGGAGTAAGTTAGGGTTAAAGATTTAGAATTTTCTATTTTTCAAGGTTATTGATTAATTTTATGAGTTAATATATATAAGTTATATTCAGTTTATATTCACAATAATTATTGATATGATGTATTAAACATTTAAGTTTGAAATCTGTTGCTATTAAGTATTTTAACTGACAATTAAATACTTTAACTCGACCGTATTGTTTCTCGAGGCAACATTGATGTGACACATAATTTTTGAAAATGTCCAAATGACCATTTTCTTTTACAAATGTGTTCAACTGACATAATAATGAGACAATTGGATATTTTAAATATATATTGCTCTATTTAAAATTGATAAAGTCGAAATTGTGTTTAGTCATACTTTTTGAAAAAAGAAAAGAAAACACTTAACTTAAATTTGTAGAAATGAAGTTAGAGAAATAGATTTGAAACACTTTATCAAATTTTAGAATTCAATTTTTAATTGAATTCGAAAATTTCATACTCAAGCCCAATCATAAGATGATGTAAAAATATGTTCTAAAACAACTAAATAATTTTCACGATCAAACGAGCCGTAGGTGAATTTCACGACTACATTTCCAACAAGTAAACAAATGGTCCATTTTCTTAAGGGCCGGAAGCACGTTGATTGGTGTCTCTTAATGGGCTGTGATGAAAAGCCCAAAACTCTGATCTTGATTTAACTAAGGCCCAAAAGTGAGTTTCAAAAGCATTCGGATCATAATATAATACAAGTTATGCGTTAAAAAATATAATAAGTAACATCACTCAATTCCTACATAATTTAAGTCGATAGAAGAAAAATTTTATTTTCAGAACTCATATTATATGCCGTAAAAAACATAATTTAATTTCTACGAAATTTATGTCAAACAAGATGAAGAGATCTAAACTTATGCCTAACAAAATTAGGTCATAAAAATAATTGACCCATTCAATTCCTAAATATGCTAACTTGCTCCTTTTCTTAATAGTGAAACGGTTGAATATAATAAGTTTATTGCAAAAATAAGTAATTATTTTTTTTGGAAATAATAATAAAAATATGTCAGTGGCTTCGTGATTGTATAGTGTGTGTTTTTTTTTAACTATTATTATTATTTTTTAAGGGCCACAAGTTCCTTGTCAGCCAAATAAGATAATGTCCATATTTATAGCATATATATACACAAATTCAATAATTAAAATTTATAAAAAAAAATTAAACACGTTTAAGTTAATATTACAATAATAATAATTATTATTAATTGTACAGTCACATGCATATTAGAGCCGCTGGTCAACACTATTAGGTCCATCGATATTTATAATTGAATTTTTAGATTTACGTCGATCAATTGATCTTATATTGTTTACTTATAATAATTAGTTAAATGTCATAAGATAAAAAGATAATTTTTTCGTGCAATTTTTATTTATTTATTTAATATTGAAATAATAATTTTGTTGGATCACATTAAAATATATTAAATCCAATAAGTACTTTTGCAAAATATTTACGATCTTTTTTCATGTTTCTTTCTCTTATTCATAATTTTTTATTTTCTAAAAGAATTGTTAATGGTCAGGATTTGGTTAGAAATTTTTTAAAATAAAAAAATTTATTTTAAAATAAATTAATCTTTTTTCTATTTTTTAGTTAAAAGATAAAAATGTTCAGAAATATGAAATAACATAGAAAAAGTATTATTTTGGCCAGAAAGTTAAAAAAATTATAATATTTTTCTTTTTTTAAAAAAATAATCTTTTTTCTGTTTTTTAATTAAAAATATTAAAGTTATATATGTAAAAATATTTTTTTAAAAAAAGTGTCACTCTAATTAAATTCTGCCTAAATTTTTTGACCAAATAAATATTTTCGATATAAAATTTCCGATCCAAATTACTAGACCTTGATAATAGAAAAACGTAACAGACTACAACAAAATACCACCAAACAACAATCGCTAATAGGATAATTAAATGTTATTTTTTCGAAAAGAACATTAGGGGTAGGTGGATAATCCAAGAAATGCAACGTAAGTTGTGAGGTTTTGTAAATACACTCCCATTTTAAAAAATATTTATTATAATTTTTCTTTTTATGATCAAACTATGAATATTGATTAATATTTAAGATATATTATTCTATCGTATTAAAATATTTACAAACCTTTTGCTTATTAAGTTTGAAACATATTTTTAATATAAATATATGGTTTAAAAAAAGGAAAAATTATATATAATAGCAAACTATTAGTTCAAATCAAATGTTATAAACATAGTTTGATGTAATTGCACCCATAGAAAACTGTGCTATTTTCGCCTATCTCCCTGGTGGAATCTCGCTCCCCACTTTGGCAGTCTCGCTCGCCTCTTTCGCTTTTATACAAACACAAATGTATAAAATGCGTTTGTGTTTGTAATAAAGCGAGAGAAATTGCATATATTTTCATACCCTTGTCTCCCCTCTCTCAAATCTCGCTCGCCACTCTTAGTCGCCTCTCTCACTTTATACAAAACAAATGTATACATTGTGTTTGTGTTTGTATAAAGCAAGACAATATTGCATATACAAATACAAATATATATATTTTCACCCTATACATTTATGATTATACAAATACGATTTTTCCCTGCTTAGTTTTCTTTTGTCTTTCTTTCTTTCTCGCTTTATACAAAACAAATTATACAAATGATTCTTTTGTATACATGTATAGTGAAATAGTCATAACTTTCATTTGTATATGTGAAATATACATATTTATTTTCGTTACGGAGCATAATTATGCAAACTACAGCTATAGCATTCAAATATACTTTTTCTGTTTGCTATATATGTGAAAGTTTCTCTTAAATATAAGCTACTGAATAAATAGTTTATTTCAGAGAACATTTCTCTTTTAAATAAATTAAAGTCATATGCATTGCGAATATGAACCGTATTTTGCTTGACAAAACTTTCAAGAAGTCAAATTTATTTTTTCTGTTATAATGATGTTTATTTTTTTAATAAAATTGAGGTATTTAATCAAATTTTTTTGAGAAAAAATATATATTTTTATGTGCTAACCTAAAACAATTTTTAGGTTTTCATTAAAAGTGTTTTTGAAATCTTGATGAAACACAATTATACACATTAATTTTCTAATATCAACAAAAAAAAAAGCTCTTTTAAAAAATAATTAGCCAAATACAAATAACAAATTTCCAAAATAAGAAAATTTTAAAGTTTAACTCCCTTCGTCTCAATTTATGTATTATGATTTCTAAAAATAGTCATGTTTAATTATTTTTATTTTTAAAGTTCAAGACAAATTAGTTATTTTCCTTTTTTATTCTTAATAGTAAATGTTCTTAAATTTTACAAATTTCTTAATCTAATATTCAATGAAGTGAAATTATAATGTTAAAATATAAACAAAATTTAAATTAATTTAAAATCCTCTTAATTAGTAATTTTTGAATAACTTATAAAATAATTTAACAACTAATTTAAGACAAAAAAAAATATTGATAAGAGAAAAAAGTAGCATTTAGCAACCTCATAGTGAAGGTATTGAACCTTGCCAAGTAATATTTGGAACAATATCTTTGTCAACATCAATTTTTATTTTTATTTCCTATTTCAACATTCCATATTTAATATTAAAACATAAATTATTTAAATTTATGATATATATGTAGTCTATTAAAGAAAGTTATTCTCTATAAAAAATAATATATATTTCTAAAACTTAAAATTAATAAATTCTTTAAATTTATGATATATATGTAGAGTCTATTAAAGAAAGTTATCTTGTATAAAAAATAATATATATTTCTAATTTAAAATCAAAATCTTTGATTGGGGGAAATTATCTCATTTGATGCTCCCACATCTTTGATGACACCAACTTTTTAATTTTATTTTTATGTTTTATTCGACATTCTATATTTGTATTAAAATATGACTAACTTAAATTTTTACGTAGTTTTTATTTATTTAATGAATAATCATATAAAATAGATTATATTTTAGTCATTTGCATCAAGCTTAAATTTTCTTTTAGAGAAGGTGGTTGATTAATTCTAGTTAAGCTTTTTGTAAAAAATGAAAACCTGATGCAACAATCCTGGCTATCTTCGATTTTCCAAATTTCCTTATTGTTGGTAATTTTTTAGCCATAAGAAAGCGTATTTTAGTGATTTTTTTATATTCATAAGTTAAAATCGAAATTTATAATTAAAAAAATAAACTCATTTATTGTTTCCTTTTTTTTTTTTTTGATCCTTGTCAACGTCAATCATTTTCCCTTTGTATGATTTGGACCTACATCTTTTTTTTTTTTTTTTAATAACTTCAATTGCTACCGATATTTGTTAAGCAAATTTAGCTGTTATTAATTGTCCACGTTCAAACTTTCTACACCATTGAATAATCTCTTTTTTTTTGTATTTTATTTAGTATATTCACTTTTAGAAAGTCAGACTTATTAATTATTATTATTATTGATTATTTACGAAGTTAGTAAATGAAAAGACTCAAAATTATTGTGTACTACTAAAAATAATTTTATTTTATTTATTATTTTATTTTAAAAGAAGTTATATTCTTATTATCAGTAAATCGCTTCATATTTGTTCCAATCAAAAACTTAGGTCAAAGATGGATTACACATGTCCAATTGAGAGAAAATATATATTAAAATTTATTTTGCAATTTTTACTATAATTTAAATTTAATCAAGAATTAAAGTAAAAAATGAGGATTTACTTTAGATAAAAAAATATAATGAATATCAAAATTACTTTGAGTTTTTAAATTTAATTTATGGTACGTTTTAAAATTAGAATGACGTTATCGATATGCGAAACCTTATTCGATTGAGCTCGTCATTAGAACATAATAGAAAGAGAATAATGAAGACCGACAAGGCCATATTACTCGATTATTGAAATAAGATAACTAGATCGATGAGATCGCAACAATATAAATTACATAATCAAAAGACAAACAAGATCAACTTAACTGATCAAGATCTACTTACAAATAAATATAACTGAAACCATATATATAATAAGTCGATAAGCTGATTATAAATAAAAGTTGAGAAGACTCAACAAAATATGTCCTCAAGTTTCTATGAATACTATAACTCAAATGATTGGTAATAAAAAGGTGTATAATTATTTTTGTTACACGAAATGAATATTTTCAAATAAAAAGTTAGTACATAACAAATTTTAACCACTTTTTCTTAATAAAAAAATATATATTCAAAGTCATACGTCAAGTGTCACGTTGTTCAATTTATTTTAAAACTTCTGGAGGATTCTTGATCTTTGCCTAAGGATCAATTATTGACTTCGAATTTTTTAAAAACTAAAAACGTTTTTTATTTTCTGTGGCATGAAAGGCCACGATAGAAGAAAAATAATTGAAAAAATTGATCTTACGTAATTTAATTTATACTAATATATATAGTATACGATATCAAAATAATTAATTTGATCTGATATTTAGATCTTAGTGTCCATCCCGTATTAAATGACATTTGGTATATTATCGTGAAAATTAAGAAACAAATAATGACAAATTCAAAAGTATTCTGCATCTTCCATCTCAATTGGCAATATTTGACCATTCCCTTTTAACACTTATTACAATATTTGAAGATTTTTAATTTTTTAAAATTATTCAAATTTTAAAATTTAGGATTTTCATATCTAATTCATTCTCCATTATTATTTAATATTTTACCAAGTACAACCTATTTAATATATGATTTCTGTTTAATTTTCATTTGCATAGCAAATTTTATTTAATTTGAATAGTGCATGACAGACTTATTCAGGAATGACTTTTTTAATATAATTTTTTTCATATTCAGGTTCAGATCCAAAATATCTGATTAAGAATTAAACAGTCATTACTATATCATAATTCTTATTGATCTAATAATTTAAACAATTTCTTGATTTATGTTTATTCTTACATATAAAATCATGCTTCGTTTCAATTTTATCGAATATCTCAAAGGACAATAATAAAATATTATATAAAAATAATGGAGAATACCTTATATTTTGTTCTACATCTATTTGCATCGATGACCCTTTAGGCCACACAAAAAGATATAAAAAGATATAGTGATTGAGTTATTCTATTGATTCCAAAAGAACTAATAAAATATGTCACTAAACGTTAAAAGATTCATGACATTTTTATTTTTTAATTAAAAAAGTGAGTTTAGTGTTATTTTCTTGAACTATTTTATCTTTTAAATAATAATAAACAATATATGGTAACAAAAAATAGTTTCAAGCCACGTTTAATTAAATTATTGGAAGTTGCATGAAATTTCCCTATGAGAATATTCGTTAAGCACCTCTTAGAGCCCAACTACTTTTCCTTATATGACTAATTTACCCTTTACGATTTGTTTTGATTGTTGTTATTATGTAGGGAAAAGGGTCTGATATACCCCTCAACTTTGTCATTTGGAGCTGATATATCTCTCGTTATAAAAGTGGCTCATATATGCCCTTACCGTTATACAAACGGCTCACATATATCCCTGCCGTTACAAAATAGCTCACATATACCCTTCATTTAACGGAAGTTAAAAAATTAGTTTTAAATTTATATTTATTACTTCTAATTTTTTTTAAAAATTATTTAGGGGTATATATGATTCTTCTATCAAAGTTCAAGGTATATTTTAATTTTTTTCATACATAAATTATTTTTTGACTTCTTTTATTATAATTATTTGAATTTCTTATTCTTATTTTGTTTTTTTCTTTCATTCCTTAGTTTAAAGAATAAAAAATTAAACTATTTTTTTTGTGTGTATTGTAATTTAATTTCGTATTCGAAGAAAAAATTTGGTCATCTACAATAAGTTTTACAAGAATGTTAGTGAAACATAAATAAATTTGATTATCAAAATAATAATTATAAATTAGTCATTGAAACAAAAAAAGTAAAAAAAATATGTTTGACGAGGATTAAATTTACTCATATGGGATTATATTTTTTAGAAAAAAATAATAAAAATTTAGACTAAAATTATTATTTTTTTCATTTCCGTTAGAGGAAAAGGGTATATGTGAGCCATTTGTTTACAAGTAGGGGTATATATGAGCCACTTTTATAACAAGGGGTATATCAGCTCTAAATGACAAAGTTGAGGGGTATATCATACCCTTTTCCCTATTATGTATCATATTATATTGCATTATTATATTTGTATCGTATATATTTTAAACAATATGACATTTAGATAAATTATATTATTTTCTGTTGTCAGTACAGTGAAAAGGTAGGATAAATAATCTTTTTATTAAATAATAAGTAAAGAAATAAAATAAAAAGAAAATATTAAAGTGACGATACTATGACATTAAATTGATCGTTATAATAACTTTTTTATTATTATCTAACAATGAATTTACACTATAAGATATATTTACACCAATAATATAACGAGTAATCGTGTTAATCAATCGTTGGATAAATATATTGGAGAAAATAATAGATTAATATACAGTACTATATTTTTTTTATTAGTTTTAGACTTTGTTTAATACTATTTTTGTACCAAATTTCAATATCTCCCTTCAAATCCTTCGAATATCCTAAAGAATGTGCATTATTTTTAATTTGTCAAATCAAATAATAAATAAAAATTAATTTAAACATTACTAAACATCAAATTAAAATTATTTTTTCGCTTTGCATCACTCTTTATTTCAATTGATTTATCGTAATCAAAATTCAAACTTTTAAATTTTACTAATGAATCGAATTTAAATATAAAAATTTTATTTTTTTTCATAAAATTATCATAATTAACAATTTATAATATTTTAAAATTATAAAAAATAAAAATAAATTTAATTAATTTTTATAAACTCTATCGAACGATTAATTTAAAGTCGTGCACGGCAAAATAGAACAATGTGAAATCATAAATAGGTGAGCACATACCTCATGGTTAAATAGGTCCCACCCAAAAACTTTCTCTCACTAAAAATCCCTCATTTTTATCATTTATTTCTCTCACTAAAAAAGTTGGTTTAGTTTTCGCCGTCACCACTGAACAAAATGCATTTTTCATCTTCATCTTCATCATCATCATCCATAATATAACAGCAAAAAGCTCTGAGAAATGCCCAATTTAGCTCATACTAATTTCTTGTTCAATACGAAAATCTGAAGAAAAAAAAGTTCCGGTGATGCTCGGAGTATTGTGTGCACGTCCTAAGCCTTGGCTATTCGCATCACTCTGCTTATCACACGCCCACGGCTCAACGCCTTCGGGTTATAGCAGACTTATTCCGACGAATACTGCTAACAAATCATCGTTATTGTTAATATCTGGAGGTGGAGGTGGAGGAGGAGGTGGAATAGGAGTAGATCAGAGGCGGAATCATTCGAGTCATTGCCGTATTGCATCATCTGTAAATCGAGTTGGTGGTGCAGCGTCGATATGGCATGCGATACTTCCTGCTGGGAGGAGGAATAAGAAGGATATAAATCGGAGGAATAATACGGTGTTTAAACATCATTATGAGCTTGCTAAGAAAGGTGAAGGTTCGTGGAATGTCAATTGGGATTCTAGGCCGGCGAGATGGTTACATAATCCTGATTCTGCTTGGTTGTTGTTTGGAGTTTGTTCGTGTTTAGCTGCGCCATCTCTTGATCTATTACCAGATGCTAATTCTGATGTAGCCGTACCGATTGATAAACAGTCTGCTGTAAATTCTTCAGATGAGGATGATCAAAACTCTGCCAACTATAGAGTTACTGGTATATCTATTATACTGTTTTAATTGTTGAATTTATTTTGTACTCATTATTCTCTGTGCAAAGTCTATCGGAAATAGTCTATCTACCTTCCTCCCGAGGTAGAAGTAGGGGTAAGGTCTGTGTACAGTTTAGCCTCCTTTGACAATACTAGTGGAATTACACTGGATATTGTTGTTGTTGTTGTAGTCCTGTGAAAAAAGGATACAAGTGAATTAGAATTGAGGAACTAATTTGGAATAATGAAATTCGGGATTTGATTGATTGAAGAGTGGATTATATAACTAGTTTGGTATAACATGATTTGGTATTTGATTGATAGAGGAGTGGGTTATTAGAATTAAATTGAAGAACAAATTTGGGATTTGGTTAAGTTTTTCTAGGTGATTAAGATTGCAAGTTGCTTGATGAATTGACAAATTGAATGGTGAATGTAACAGGGGTTCCAGCGGATGGGAGATGTCTATTTAGAGCGATAGCACATATGGCTTGTTTGAGAAATGGGGAGGAAGCTCCGGATGAAAATCGACAGAGAGAACTTGCTGATGAATTAAGAGCTCAGGTACCTTCATTTTCTTGCAGTTTGCTGTGTGTATTAAAAATATGGATGTCGGAAATTATTTTATTTTTTCATGTGCACAGGTGGTTGACGAGCTGTTAAAGAGGCGAAAAGAAGCTGAATGGTATATGTTGTTTACTTCTATAGTACTCGGTTCCTCTCGAATATTCAGTGTTATATGTTTACGAATATGTGTTGTTTTATGATACATAGGTTTATTGAAGGGGATTTTGATGCGTACGTAGAAAGAATTGAAAAGCCATATGTATGGGGAGGAGAACCAGAGCTACTAATGGCTTCTCATGTTCTCAAGTGAGTGATGTTTCTGTTTCATGATTGATCATTTTGTCACTTTGCACTTATGAATCCAACTGCAACTATACATGTTTGTTGAGGCGTTGATGTTTTGAACTTCACGATGAGAAACAGTAATGCTGAAATGAGAAAAAGATGAAGAAAAGAAATAAACTTTTGTTTGAGAACAGAGAGTTTAAAGAACATTTTAGTGTGATTCTCAGCTAGGTTAGTAATACAAGATAGCATGAAGTGGCATAGTTTATGCACTTGACAAGATCGTTTCTGTTGTATGCTGATGAAAGAATTGGTCCTTCATATGTGTTTAGGAATTATTAGTTATATATCCATCGACATTCACTTTCACTTTGTCACTTTCAAGTCAAATTAAGTAGGAGAACTGCTTTTCCAAGAACTACTAGGATAACATATGGAACTACTTTGTCAATGTACTATGTGATCTCTGGATGATGCTTGGTTAAGGCTTCGATTCTAGAATCTATTGTCCAATTTGTTAATATTTCCTAATTTTTGGTTGCAGGTCCGCGATTTCTGTCTATATGGTAGATAGAAGCTCTGGAAGTTTAATAAACATATCAAATTATGGAGAAGAATATAGGAAGGAGGGAGAGAGTCCGATTAACGTATTGTTTCATGGTTATGGTCACTATGACATTTTGGAGACAATTCCAGAGAAGATTCACCAAAAGTTAGAAGAATAAATGGTAGGGTATGATGCCCTCAGAGACGTAGTCTTGATTTTAAATTTTCATAAAAGGTAGTTCGCAACGACGATCCAATTGATAAGAAGTTCAGCTATCCAGTTAACAAAACATCTTCTTTAAGGTCCAGTCAATTTGTTGAGATGATCTTTTCATTAAAATAGTGAGCTTGTTTCAATTTTGTAGATTCTCTTGTTGCCTTGTCCAGGAAATTAGTCCAAGCAAATAGCATGATTCCTCCGTATTTGTTTATTACCAGATAATTCTGGATGTAGTTTTGTTCAGATGTTTCCAGGTTTGTTTTTTGGTGTCTGAATAGATACAGTCTGAATATTGATTTATTAATAATGTGCAGCAACGGAAATGTGACACTGAACTCTCTAAATGTTGTTACTGAATGTGTGGTTGTCAAGTTATTCACTGGAATGGATTGCGGATATGTTTGTGCAGTCTGTATCTGCTTACATTAGATTTGGGACGTCGTTCGGGGGGGAGCTGTTGTCTAGTTAAGCTTCTCTGTTGAACAAACTTCTCCCGGATAGTTCCCTTGTGTTTAGTCTATAGCCTTTGTGAGCTTCCTATATCCAGTAGCAGATTTAGGTGGACGCTAGGTGGTCAACTGAATCCCCTTTATCAGTCGATAATACTGTCTAGGAAAATATGTCTTCTTTTTGCTTATATATAAACTGTTTGAATTCCTTTGACATAAGAGAGGATTCTTGTGTACTGATAGAGGTTGTTTTAGTTTACAATTTCAAATCTTACTCGTGACGTTTTACATTTTTCGAGTTTCCTTGTTAGAATTCCTGGCTTCATCACTGCCTATACGTGACTTCTCGAAATTTCAGTTAAGCTTGTGTTTCTTGATTGGCATGAGTGCCATCTTTTATCTCTTTCGCATTTGAGTCCAGCAGTTTCCCATGACTTCCATGAATTGAATCATTTAGAGGCCTTTGATTTTCTTCAATAGATTAATCCAAATCCTCCTAAGATGCTGTTTGTGTTGTTGAAATATGTTTTCTGCATTTTACTGATAAAAATGTCTGGAGAAATTGGATAGGTCCCAAAAACATGATGTTTGAAATAGGCATTCATCATATTTGAAATTGCAGACGTTGTATTCTACTGCTGGAGGTTTTACGTTTGAGCCCTATTGGGTCTGAGTCGTCTTTGTTAGAAAGCACTTTACTTTCTAATGTTGGACTCTCGGTATGACACCGGATCTAGTCGGGGTTACTAGACACCGGGTATCGGGTGGGAAACCAAAAATAATATCTTTGAACATTTGCTTGAGTGTCTGCATGAATGTTGATTTCGTGTATACGTTTATCGTAGGACCTTGGATTTCTTTTTACCAAACAAATGTACGAATGAATAGACAGACAAGAGACTCTTCATAAGCGAATTCAGGCTTTGAAGCTTATGGGTTCTGGCTATAACTTAAAGCTAATATATGCAACAAAAAGTGGGTTCACAATTCTATATTTTTATGAATGTTCAGTGAATTTTTTACTACAAATATATAGTCGACTGTGGTTTGTCTATGAAATTAATTAATTATAGAATTCTCTTATGCCTTACTCATTCACAAATAATGAAAAAGACCCCCCCCAAAAAAAAAAAATACAAATAAAGCATGATCTTAGCTGCTTATACAGATTTTGGTAATAAAAGAATATCAAGCTACTATTCATAAGTTTACAAACTAGTAACTTAAAACCAAAATTTCACCAACAAAACAAGTCCCAAATTTGAATCAAGAATTTGGAACAAAAACACCAACATAACCAAAACCAACAACGAAAAACGCCATAGCTTGGAGTAAGAGGTATACATAGAACTTGTTCCTTCCAAACGAGTAGTCGTACCACCCACAAAACAGCAGGTACAACCCAACGAAAAGCTCAAGAACATGTACCCTGCCATATTAAACAGTTAGTTCTACCAAAACTCTGTTTCACTCATAAAGATTTGGAGAAGCTTTTACCTCTCTCCAACTCGAAACTGAAGTCTCTTCAGTGCTTTTGAGCCCTTTTTGGTCTTAAGAGCATCTCCGAGTTTCTCTGTCACTATCCATTCATTCACTCTCTCCGATTCAAAAAGACCAATGAACGTTGCCTTTGTCCGATGAAGGGACATTACATTCTCAAACAGGATCCAATATACCACTAGTTGCATTGATCTGAATAAACTCACACACATAAATAACGAAAAATGCATGTTAATACAAGTTAAAATTATCTTCTTTTTCTTTCTTTGCTCTACCTTGCGGAGCCAAGTATATTGAGAACAGTGATAGCTGTAGGAATGTATATCGTTCCCCATCGAGGTACTTGAACTTCAGGGATGAAAATCGTTGCAGGAATAACAACACAATATAAGATGAATGTCACGACGTGTGCTATGATCTTTCGTACAAAGAAGAAGCTGTAAATCAGGTAAAATTTCTTCCATACAGAAACTTTCTGCAATGACAAAAACAACTTGTTTTTTCAGTTGTTGAGTTCTTTTTTTTTCCATTTTTGTCATGTTTTAACTGAATTTCATATAGCATACCTTGTTAGTTGCAATTTCCATTGCCATTTTTCTGAAAAGATTAGCAGGTCCACAAGACCATCTATGTTGCTGATTGCGATAGGCCCTAAACGTGCTTGGCAATTCACTTTTCACCTTAACACGGTAAAAAAAGTAGAGGTAAGACGATCTGTGTACACACTATCCTCCTCAGATCCCACTTGTGGAGTTACACTGGATATGTTGTTGTATAGTACTAATGTTTGTCAGATTCTCCTAAAATGTTGTTTGCAAATATGCACTACTTTTGGATGATCGAACAGGCAGTCATAGTCATTTTTGAAGAGCTCGAGTAATATATGTGAATAGTAAAACCATCATTTCATTTCCATTATCATGAAAAATATTCTTCCTATTTATGTGAGAAAAAAGAACATCCCTTGACTTTTGTTAGTCTATCCTTCAACTTCAAGTTTAAATTCCAATCATTTTGTCTTTCCCAATAAGTTAAACTGTGTTGATACTTGTATTGTGTTTTTTTTTGCAAACGTCAGTGTATATAACTTAAATCCTTAAATCGGTATACGTGTGATTGTGTACCTTAAGGTCATCAACATAGACGAATTTCCAGCCATTTAAACCGGCTCGTACTGCTAGATCCATGTCTTCCACAGTTGTTCTGTCTTTCCATCCCCCTGCCTCATTAAGAGCTGACATTCTCCAAACTCCAGCAGTGCCTGCAGCAATTCTATAGTTATGTGGGAACTTCGTATTGCATTAGAGTTGAAAGTAAAAAAGTCAGTCTGGTGCACGAAACATCACGTGTTCACACAGGATCTAGGGAAAAGTTGTACCTCTGGACGGTGTGATATAGGCAGTCTATCCTGATGCAAGAAGTATGAAAAGAAAATACAGTAATGAAGAAACAAGACGTATGTGAAGCAAAGGAAATTAAACAAGAGGTAATAAAATCAAAGACTAAGATAGTAGTAGGAAGAACTAGACAACGCTCAGAAACCTACTTATCTTCGTCTTTCATACCTTCCTATCTAGGGTAATGTCCTCGGTAACAACAATACTAATATCGTAAAATTATTTTCGGGTGTGAATAGCCTACCATTGAAGCCAAAAAATGCATGAGCTGTAGATCCAACTTCTTGCTCCACTGTGAAATGGTAACCAAATGACATTTCTTGCATTTTTGTCATCAAACACTCATCAGCATTCACTGCAAAAACCAAATAAGCACTTCGGTATAATATTTCGACGATTGAATCCCCTTCATTGTACATAGCTCCAACCCTGAACTCGATGCACAAAGCTCGAGTTTTAGGTAGGTTCGTACACTAGACCACATTAGGTTTATTGTACGTAACCTTACCTTGCATTTCTGCAAGAGGCTATTTCCAACAAGTGTCTCCCCTTCATTTTTCATAAATTAAAGACATTTACCAAATTCCCAACGAGCTTGAACGAGTCCGATTTCAGGATTGTGCACCAGAAACGGGATGCTACGCTCCAAGAAATCGGGCTCGGGTTGAAAATCAGCATCAAAGATGGCTACATGACTACAAAGCTTCACATAACTATGCTTCATTCCTTCTCTAAGAGCCCCAGCTTTGTACCCTTTCCTGTTACCTCTTATCTCATACTTAATGTTAACTCCTTTGCTTGCCCATCTCCTGCACTCTTCCTCCACCAACACCTGTCGTTTTTTTACTATCAGCGTATTTTAACATGTTATAACAAGTGACTAATATCACTTATGATGAAGGGTTACATAACCTCTTCGTAGTAACAGTATAATGTTGTCATAGAGAACATATAACGCATGTAACATAACATAGAAGTTGGTTCCAAAGTAAGGTTAGCTATTACAGTGAAATGCTGCTACAGAGAAGTCTGACTGTATAATTGTAGTCGCGAATATTGAACATAATTAGTATTGGACCTTAATTGTAGGGTCAGTAGAATCATCAAGAACTTGGATGAAAATTCTATTGGCTGGCCATGAAAGGTTACAAGCTGCTCCAATGGACAATTGATACACCTACCAAAGTAACAATTCATCAAACACCATATAAGAATTTAACAATGTTAATAATATAGACGAATTAACCTAAATAGTCGTCTATCCAACCACTTAAACAAAAAAAATATAGTCCGAAAATGTATAATATGTGTATATTTTATGTATATCGACTATAAAAAGTAAACAGTTACGAGTACCTCTTTTTCATTGCACATTGGTATTTGCACTAAAACCATAGGATATGAATAATTTCCTAATTCCAAATCACCTTTAAGTGGCTCCCACTTGTACTTCTTCTCTGGTTTTCTTCTAAACAATTTTACAAAAGCTATGATAATCCCCATGTAAAGTCTCTCAACAAATAACATAAATGATAAGGCCAAACAAACATATAAAATTATTCTTAGAAATTGTACAACCAAAGGAGTTCTAGTTTGTTGCCAAATGAATCCAACATGGTTAGTAATGCCACTATGAGCATTCAACAAAGCTTGAGAGGAGGAGAAGACCGCGTCCATAAGGAAGGAGATTAGAATTGTCGCGTTGAAGGTAATAACTAAGATATGAGAGTTTCGAGCATCGAGAATGAAAACTTATGAGGTTTTATAAATGTGTGAGAGTGAATGTGTGTAGGAATATAAATATGTTGCTTTAAGACAAGAAGAGCAATGATATATGCAATATGTGCTTTAAGACAAGAAGAGCAATGATATATACAATATGTGCTTTAAGTTTTAGTGGGAAGAAAGCCTTTGATTTTTGCTTATTTGTCAAGCAAAAACTTGACTAAGAAGAAACAAAGTAAAGAGCCTTTGGATGAAGGCTTTGAGATAAAACTAACCCCACATAATGATTCATTCATCTAAATTGAAAACTTGAACTTTATATACACACAAAATATATACTTTAAATTGGTTGTGTTGATACTAGGAAGTTTCTCTAAACAATCATTTTCAATTTGATGGATCAAGACTCAAAGCCTCATGTATAGTAGACCAAAAAGAAAGTGGAGAGGGTGGGGGTGGGGGTGGGGGGTTTATTTATTAATTACTCTATCGTTTCAATTTATGTCGCATAGTTTGACTGTATATAAATACTTTTGGAATCAAATGAGAATCTATTTAAGCTTTACGAGATTCAAATATTAAGTTATTTGTACCGAATTCTTTGTATTTTTAGAACTATGAGCTACCTAGATGGAGAATCTAAATATACTTCAATTGTTTGATTATCTGAACTTTTACCTTATTTTTGAGAGTTCAATTGCTCGCTTTGGTATCCCTCCTCCATTTCACCTTCCATTCCCCCTAATTTTTTGGAATAAAAATTATACTACTTAGAGGATGGAGCCAGTGGCGGAGCCAGAAATTTCTTAAAGGGTGTTCAGAAATAAAACTTGTTATGTTAAGGGTATTCAAAATAAATTATTTAATCATTTCGTAAATCATTTTACTTGTATATATGTTAATTTTTTTCCGACGAAGGGTGAAGCCAAGTAGGGCGGGTTTGGATGTGATTCATCCGGACCCCTTCGATGTAAAATAACATTATTTATAGGAGATTAAGTTATTTGTGTACATATATATAACAAATTTTGAATTCTTTTAACTTTTTTATGTATTTAATTTTTATATTTTGAATTTTCTTAACGAACATCATATTTCCGAAACTGAAAATTATAACCTAATAATAATATAAATTTTTTATATATCACAAAAAGTTAATTCAATCACGTATAGCCAAAGCAAGTCAAAATTAGCTTCTACAGTCATATTCCAGTGGAATTTTCAGTGTGCAAACTTATTTTATTTATTTGTTTAATTTTTAATGTTTTTTAAATATAATTCTTGTTGTTGTGAGCCAAAAACTATATTATAAGTTTCTCAGAAAAATTAATTCTGATTTTGCTTTCTTTTAACTCTATAGAAGGTACCTTTCAAACATTTAATTGGTCACATTCTATCTTAATGTAACTTTCGTTTGTTTACGTCTAATGAAAATCTTAATTCTAGTAATTTAAATTTTGATCATTAAAGTCATTTAATTTTTAGCTTTGAATATTACTTGTTCATCTTAACTATTGAATGTGTTTGTTTTATATGTTAAAAGCACTTAATAAATCTTAATGATTAAGATATGATCATGAAAATTTTTATTAAAAAAATAAATTGCATCTAGTTATAACTCTTCACACTAGAATGAACTATTAGTGTTTGCCGTTAGCCATTATTATCAACTATCACCAAACAACGTCTTGGGCCATATTATAGCTATCACCGTTGTCAATCACCAAATTAGCCTTTTTTACCATTATAGTTATTATTTACGGTCAGCATTACGAATCACCCACGTCACGATAACCATCAATCACTATCGACAATCTCCACCATTAATCGTCACTATATAGTACTGACCAAGTCATCATTCACTTTCATTATTAACTATCACAGCGTAAATATAATTCACAATCATCAACTATCACCATCAATCATTACTGTCAGCTATCATCACCCTTAAGGGTGTTAATTTATTATTCACAACGCGATAATTAGTCAATACAATTCTCAATCAAACACCTATAATCACTACCTCTAACAATCACCAAACACCATAAAAAATTTCAAAAGTATTTCATTTTGATATAATATTTATTAATCAAAATTTTGTTAGCCGTCACTGAGTTATGAGTAACTTATTTTATGATTACTTTTGTTTTTTTTTTTTTAAAAAGCAAAGTCAAAAACTAGAGAAAAATCACGTTGTTTAGCTTTTAATATAATTTAAAGAATTTATCAATCTTTGAATCAAAAGACTATATTATACCCTTTTCAAAAACAAGAGGTTGTTAAATTAAATATACATCTTAAATTGGGATTAGTAAGCGCAAAATAATTAGAATTAATAATTCACCCCCTTGCTAATTTTTGTCTTTATACTAATATTATTATGCTTTAGTATCTACACGGCTTTTAAAAAATTATTAATAAAAATGAGTAATTTGTCTAATTTATTCCTTATATATTCTTTAATTTTTGTTTATTACCTGTCTCCCATATCTTAAATAACAAGTATTTAAGAATGAAGAGAACATAGGGAAACTATATAGCTAATACTTTTGACTTTTTATTGAAAATCACTGTTACACCAACTCAGTCATCCTTATAGGTTCCTTATTTTCTTAAATATCATATATACTTCTTTTTATGTTAAAGATATGACAAACTAATTTAAAACTAAAACGACAACTAAAATTAATGATAGAAACGAGTAACAACTTTATATTAAAATTAAAAATTAATGTAGAACTTATAAGAAGTCTTGGTCTTCTCATTTCACGAGATTCTTGTTAATAATGTTCACGAGGTCTCCCTCTTCTATGGTTTTAAGACAAGAAATATCTAACCAAAATTATCGACATGAAAAATGATAATTATTACATCGTAACCTAATTAAGAAATCGTTAACATTAAAGGACTAAAATATCGAATTCATAACACCATTCTCTCGGTAGGTTGAGCCTCCTTCGATGGATCGATCTAACCATAATGCTTATAGATAGCTTATCGCGAATCATATTTTATTATAAATTTACTAAGAAAATAAATTTTAGAAACCATACTACCCCTAACTAGTCATACAATTATTTTAGTTGAAAAGTTGGTTAGAGATAGCAAAAGATGATAATATTTAATTAATTAATACATAGAAAAAAATATGAAGAAAGTAAAGAATTTAAATGATAAAACTCAAAAAATCTTTGAGAATAGAAATATATCTCACAATGTTCGTGAAAAAATGAGAATAATTCATTTGACTATATTGAGAATAGAAATATACATCTTACAATGTCTGGTCAATTTATATTTACATTTTCTTTTTTTAATGTGTTTTAAAAAAAATATTGAATTTTTATATTTAAAATAATAGACGTCTATTCTCATTTCTATCTTAATAGAAAAAGTTATCACCATGTAAAATAGTGACACATATTTATCCACATATTGTCACAAGATTCATTTGCATCAAACTCTCCTCTTTTTTTTTTATCATATAGTCGAAATAAAATACTCAAAATATTAAAGTTTTACTTATTAAAACAAAAAGTAGTACAAGTACTTTTGGCAATTCGTTTTCCTTATGGTCTGGAATGAAAACGAAATTCAATTGTTTAGAAAATATTCATACACCTCGACTAATTTCACGAAATATTCACGAACGAATTTTGATAAATTCCAACTTCCTATACTTCTTGAGCCTGAGGTTTGATCCAGACTCTGCTAAACTTTAAAAAAATTGTGAATTTCAATACTACACGAAAACGCTAAAAGATTAACGTAAAACATTGTCCATGGAAAACATTTACGTTCCCTCATGAGCAAAGCTCGAAGAAATAGACGAAAAAAGAGATGATCTAAGAAACTAACAAAAGATTTCAAATAGTAAAAAAGGGGTTATATGCATCTCCTGCAATTATCCAGTTGGGCTATTCCCAGAACACAACACACCATATGGGGTTACAATTGACTTACTCTCCTAACACAACATTGAGAACCTTTTATCTAAGATATCTCGAATACATCTACTCTATAACAAAGAATTTTGCAGACGAATGACAAAAGTAGCAGCACCGGTGATATGGAAGAAGTTTACAATTCCAGAACTTCCTTCTATTAAGTTGAATGACGCCAGAGGATCTGTAACGATGATAAGGCAAATCAAATGCAAGGACAGCATGTCGCGTTTGTCTGTGGAAAGAAGTGGGGAGGCAAATATCAGACTATATGAACGAGAAGTTGAACATAAAAAGGAAAACATTCATCAAAAGTATGGAAAATTTACCCTCAACTCAAAAGTACTTTAAAGCTATAACAGAAAGATCTAATAGATACCTACAACTACTGTTTTTGCCGATCCATTAGCATATTTATGTTCTGCTTGCATAGCATGATCATAAAATAGATTACACTAGTCTATCTAGCTGCTTCTACCTTGAAACTAGACTATTTTCGGGGCAAAGGAGCTGCTATATTGTGAAGCCAAAATATCAGTACTGCTTGTCTGCTTGACTAGTGGTGAGTGCAGGTGCTGCTATATTTTAACCATCTTTCTCTTTTCCTTTTTCCTTGCATTTGTCCTTATCTTATTAAATTTGTTTATCTTACCAGTTATCCTCTGTTAAGGTTCAAAACTTCAAATATAACTCGTAGTGAACCAATATCACAACTTACAAGCCATTCATTAAGACAACTACGACAAAGACATACCCAGTACAGTCGCACGTGTGGGGTCTGAGGAGGGGATGTACACAGACCTTATCCCTACCTTGGGGGTAGAGAGGTTGTTTCCGATGTACCCTCGGTCATTAAGACAGCTAGCTTAGGTAATTAGGCAGCTCTGGGAACAACATAGAGCAAACTCAATTTTTCACAAGTTCTGTAAAGTTAGATGGGCATGGAGGACTATAAAGTTGCTACTATCCAAATTCTCATTAAGTTGGAAATTACAAGTAGATAACTTCTTGCACACAAAGATCACAGTAAAAAGAGTCTTTGCAAAATTAAACAAACCAAAACGACAGCTTATATATTAACTTACTAATGTATTCCACTCTAAAATCTGAAGTGCAGAATTTACGTTTCAGAGATAGTGACATACCTTTGACAACTTAGAAGCACAAATATCTCAAGCCATGTTATGATCATTTACTGGATCATCAAGCGGTATTCTACAGATTGATTCTCCAACACTCTTCTTCATAAGAAAATTGGATGAAGAATTTGAGCAATCACTGAAAGCCAGTATTTGTGGCTTTCCAGAAATAGATTTTGCAATGGATTCAACCGCATCAACATAACCTGTCTCAGAAAGAGGTCCATCGATGACCTGAAATACAAAGACTACCATGAGTAATCTCCGAATGGTTCGGAACACATGATGCTAGTGACGTAAATGACATATAAACATCTTGCATATCCATCTCAGAGATCATGAATATAACCTCGAAACCCCAGTCTGACTGGACCATATAATCAAATAAGAGAATACATGATAGTGGCATAACTGCCAAAAATATAACATCCTAAATTTCTCCACAAGAGATAACAATGAATAATCTCAATTACAAGGCAAGATTCAACTTTTTTTTTTGATGAAGTAAGTTGTTTCATTATCGGCATCAAGAAGATGCAAAGAGTACAAAAGAAGATATGCTAGCTCCATTACATGAAAGGCAAGATACAACTTTCTTAAAAAACCAGTATACAAGGCAGGACCCAAATGCTCTGTCCACAATTAGAAAAGAAAAAAATCAAGCGAAAATGTTGAAAACTCTGAATGGAACATAACAAGAAAACATCAAAGTTTAACAGAAAGAGGACACCAGAGTAATGCCAACCATAGAATTGGAAATAAACCAAACGAGAGAGGAGAAAGAGACCTACAGAAATTTTTTGTTTTTCAATATTTTATCATGTAGGGACTGGAAAGGAGAAGAGGAATTGTGGGAGTCACATCTATGCCTATCATTTGGAGACTGCCACCATAATCCTAGCCTTTAACCTGGATATTCCACGAGGGATATTAAGTTCCCAATGAAGAGCCTGTTTGGTTTGCATGTAAATTTGATTCTGATTATTGAAACAAGTGATTGTAGAATAACTAATTTAATATCAATTACTTTCACCTAAAAAATTATGTGGTTAACTGAAAATGTAACTTAAATGAAATCAGGCAGACTCGCCAAATCAAAGAGGCCCTTAAATCTGATTGGTGTCGCTTAGAAAAACTTTCAAAACCTTCCATTTTCTCCACCCACTAAAAATGGAAAATATGTATTGTATACTTATATTAGTTTTCCTTTACTTGTTTTCCACAGAGCAATACGTCATTTGAGTGCCAGTTTGTCTCGCTATTTACAGGGAAAACCTTATCCAAATTCTGCTTTCTATCCAGATCCGTTCTACTTTAGCTATATGCCAGTTTGTGGTTCTTGCAGTTACCTGTTCTTATTTCAATTTGTTACTGCAATTCCTTTTGCTTTCTTGAAGCTTACCCCATTGTGAGGATAAACTGTTTCTCTTTTTTCCCCTTACAGAGAAGACAATAAGAAAATTGCTAGGCACTAACTTTTGCCAAAATAACAAAGCAAAATTTTTTAAATTAGAAATCGTGTGGAAATGGAAAAAAGAGGACTTCTTGTGTTAACTAGAGAGCACAGTAAACCAGTTTCAACCTTTCCCTCCTATTATTTAAATACGAAAACAGTGATAGAAGGACAAAAGATCCAAGATAAAATCAATACATAAGCAAAATGCAAAATAATCAAAATTACCAGGAAAGAAACATCAGAAGTTTTAATGGCACCATGTGAGAGGAGTTCTTGAAGTCTTTCAGGAGTAGAAATAAGAAATTCGGGCTCACAGTTCTTCAGGCTGTCAACAAAAAGTGTAATTATATAAAAACAGGGAAGATAGTGAATTTCTTCAAAAGAAAACAGAAAGCTGGAAAGCACACAAGTAGTTTCTAATTGCAACTAGAGCCAATACAACATGGAAAGCTAATGACACATACACGCAGTTATTTATCTATCATAATAATAACTACATATTGTTATTAACAGAACAAATCATATGCCAAACAGGGAAAGTTAGCAATAAGTCAAGGTTCTGAAAAAAAATAATTATCATCTTTCAAGCAAGACAAATAAATCAATTTTGAGGACTAATAGCCTCAACTATAGAGAAGTTACAGAGGAATCATACCCCTGAATCTGGTGGTCTATAGAAGCACCAGGATGCAGACTCACTGTATGTATTCCAAGAGCTTTCAGAGGCTTGCATATTTTCCGCACCTAAGAAACAATTGAAATGCTTATTAAGATACCACAAGGCGTAGAAGGATACATGTAGATATCCATATAAATTTTCACACATGAACTTACAGCTTAGTGAACATCTACCTAAATTATAATGTAAGCACAGGAAGAATACATGCATGGAGAAGGATAAACTGTTCTGGGTGATTAATTAATTTACTAAAAGAAGTAGGAGATGCATAAAGAAATTCTGTACAACACAAGATATTCTAGGACCTTTTATCCAAAAATCAAGACTTTCAGCTGAAATACTTTCTATCAGAAGTCCAACTAGCTTAAGAAAATAGCTACGTATTATTTTGCAACCATACCATTAGAAATCAATACAACTTTCACAATGTTGTGTTGAACATATTACAAACAATGGAAGCAAAGAAAATTTGGAGAATATTGCACCAACCTTGACAGCTTTCTCTTGGGAGGGAACAAGGAATAAAAGGTAGGGGTTGCTAATTGATAGACCTTCTTTCTCCTTTCTTGATATGGCATCAGCAGTTGTCGCTGCAACCCAAGCAACTTGCTCAGTTGTAGCATGGGCTTGATTTGTACCAATAATATCTTTGCCACTGGTAAAATATTTCCAGAATTCAATTCCCCATGTATGAATGAAGAAAGGCTTTTCCCCTCCACCACTGAAGGCTCCATCCTGCTGAAGGTCATCCTGAATGTTTTTCAAACAGAGAATTAAGAACTTAGATGGAGCATGCATGTGGAACTCTTCCTTTAATTTGTCAGAATTTTGTGGTAAACCGGTCTTCTTAATAGGGTTCTTGCCCTTTTTCGACTGGTTCTGCTTCTTCTTCTTCTTCTTTACATGATCAACTTTTCCATGCCTCTCATTGAATGGATCCTCAGGTGTAGGTAAACTATAGCACATTCCCTGTCGATGGAAGGTAAGAAAAAACAGCAAAATTAACACAACGCAAATTAGCCCCATTAGGCTGGTTGCGACAAATTAATATAGGAGTCATATATATATAAATGTATAGATCCATTCCAATACCACTTAATCTAAGTCCTGCATTTTCCTCTTGGCAGTTTCACATGACGAAAAAAGAAGTGCAAAACTTCGATGGTAACTGGTATGAGCATACATGAATGAATAAGACATGGAGTACTCAATAATCAAACAAATGCACTTCCATAAAGATACACCACCAACAAGATCATACTAAGTAAATGAATTCCTAAACATTTCTCAATTCCTAAGCAACAAAGAAAACAATTCTTTAGAACTTTCCTCACATTTGACAACTTCACAAAAAAGAACTACTCAAGACACTAATGTTGCACACAAATAAAGAATACCCAATTCCTTTAAACTCCATTTGAATGTACCAAAACGAAAATCTTCCTCTTTCATCCACAAAGTCCACTCTTTTACCATTAACTACTTCACAAAAAAAGCTACTTAAAACACTACTTTTGCATACAAATAACGAATACCCAGTTCCTCAAAACACCATTACAACACACCAAAACCTTAATCTTCCTCTTTCTTCCTCAAATCCCTCTCTTAAGCTTTACAAAAAAACTCCTCAAAACACACAACTTCCGTAATCTTTTCTCGATACCCATTTGTCAACACAACATTCCCAGATACTCAACGAAATCTCACATTAAAAATCAACAAACCCAACACCCAAATGGACCAAATGAGTTCATATAATGTGAAATTTACCTCACACATACGGCGTTTGCCGGAAAGTCGACGTTTCTTAGCAGCAATAATTCCAGCGATACGATTAGATACCTTGTCATCTTGCTTCTTTCTACTCTTCTTATTCTTCCTTCTCTGAATGGAATCATCGCTTTTCCCCATAGCTGCTGCTGTTGTTCAAGTGAAAGAGGCGGTTTTTGCAGCTTTGTGTAGTGGCGCTTTTCTCTTTGGTTGATTTATGGGTAGGTTTGATATTTAATCAACAAATCGTGGGTATAACTGTAATTAAGCAAGCACTATCAAAATAAAAAAACATTTATTTGGAATTATTTTATTTGCATATAGAAAAGGAAGTTAATATTCATTTCCAATCGGATATACGTATACTATATCCTTTTCAGACTTCAAATATGAAATTTCAGTCGTAAGTTTGAATAGTTTTGATATACTACCAAAAGAGTAGTTCTTTCCTTTACTAAATGAAGTTTTATTAGGCGCGAATCCAGAATATTTAAACTCTAAAGTGGGTATCAAACATAATATTTTTTTGTATAATGTTATTTTTTATATATAGATTAAGTAGGCGTTTGACGATACAATATCATATCATTATCGTGAGATGGAATTATCATCAATTTCTCGATGATTCCATCTCATGATTTCATATCATGAGATGGAATCTCATATTATTTAAAAATCATGATTTTGGGAATTTCTTATCATGATTTGGGATTTTTAAATACAAAAATTAACCTAGGAGTTTATATTTTGTTAAAACAATACCACATTTTTTATACACAAATCATTTATTTCGTATGCAAATAAAATTTATAGTTATATCATTACTTTTTAACATTTATTATTCTCATAAATATATAATTTATTAGTACTTTAAATTTGATGAATATAAATAATAAAGTAGAAATTAATTTGGTGTATATAAATAAAAATAGAGGGAGTAATACTTTTTTGTTTTGTTTTTCATAATAAAAAAAAACTTCTTTTCATCTACATATGATGTATGTTTAATAATCAACTACTTCGAATATGTTTGAGTTAAACACGAAATGTTTAAAGCAATTCAATATGAAAAAAAGCAAATTTGATGATGTATGTTTAATAATCAACTACTTCCAATATATTTGAGTTAAACACGAAATGTTTAAAGCAATTCAATATGAAAAAAAGAAAATTTGATGATGTATGTTTAATAATCAACTACTTCTAATATGTTTGAGTTAAACAGAAATTAATGCAATGAAAATATATAATTACACATAAGTAAAATAAGGGCATGAACCATTATTATATTAACACAAGATTGTCATAGCTTGATTGTATGGGATGGTATCAACTTAAAAACAAGATGACGATCCAAATAAATCATGCACACGAGTTCACAAATTACATTATGTTCAAAAGCAGACATTTTTATATTGTAGAATAACCAAGTGTTTGAGACAAATAAAAATAAAAGTAGGAAATCAAACTCTAAGTCAAGAACTTTACATACAAAATGGTATAAATATAATTATTTAATTTACTATCGAGTTATTGGTTAACTCGTTAAGAAAAAAACCCAACCCATTAAGAATCGATATCCCAATAACAAAAAAAATCTAAACCGCTAAATCAATAACTTTTTTTCGATTTGAATTATCGATTTCGAATCGATTCTAAACAGCCCTAATGTTAAAGCGTGTAATAATAACAATGATATACATAAAATAATCCAGCAAAAGGGCCAGTGAAAGATACTTTTCCACTACACATGACGCATTAATCTCATCAAAATATAATATTTGAGTTGTTAGAGAAGGAACACATTTATTAGATTCAAACTGAAAACCTTACATTGTTACAAAGTAAAATTGTAGGAGAAACACTACTATTAGACTATTGCCATAAAACTCTTGTGATAAAGAGCCCATTCACGAGAGGAGGCCAACAATTTTTCTCGCGGCAATTCAAGTTTCTTTACTGTTCTACGATCTAAATTATAAAGATATATCTCCTCATCATACAAGTGAATCAAGTAAATCAAAAGTCCACCTTCTTGGAGGTACAAAAACTTAACATCCCAAGCATGCCTGTATCTAATTTCTCTTTCTCTGAGACGCTTACTAAAAGGGAAAATCCACTCATTTAAGAGATTAATCTT